>NC_142143.1:20309242-20460757 GCF_024610735.1 Ursus americanus | reverse complement strand
CTCAGGACAGCTGTGTTTACCAATACATCAGGAAGAATTTCAATATTTTAACAATCAGTACAGCACACCTGGAGCATACCGGGTGAATTCAGCTCTGTGTTCAAATGTCATTTCACACATGCGTGTGTCTATCTTTTAGGATAGACTCCTGGAAATGGAATTACTGGGCAAAAGGTTATGCACACTTGCAATCTGTCCTCTTTAGAGATTGTACCAATTTTCATCCCCATCAGCAACAGATGGAGGTGCTTCTTTCTTCATCCTCATCGGTACGATGTTAGCAGACTTATCTGTGCCCGTCTAATGGGTGAAAAATGATATCTCAGTGTAGCTTGGATTTCTCTTTTTATGACTGAGTGTGGGTGTCTTTTTATGTGTTATCGGCCATTTATATGTCTTTTTTGTCTTTTATTACAGTTCTTATTATGATTGAGTTTCAGTGTCTTTTTATATGTGTAATGGTCATGTGTACATTCTTTTCTATGTATCATCTTTGCACGTGTTCACCCCTTTTTCTTTCATGTTGTTAATCTTTTTCTTGATTTTCCTGATTGACTCGTAGGAGCTCTTCATATATTATATGTCATTCATTCTTTTACTTACCCGTAGAGATTTTTTGAACACCTATAATAGGCTTGGTGCTGTGCTAGGACTGGAGATAAAGAGATTAAAAATACTACCACCACAGGACTTGCCTTCAAGGAGCTTACAAACTAGTGAAGGACACACACGAGGAAATGAACAGTTGCAATAATGAATAAACAGTACGTTGAGAGGGGTGAACATGGGGTGCTTTGAGGGTACAGAGAAGAGATAACATTCATAGCGACCATGCTGATTAGGGAATTCTGCGAAGGGTACACAAAGCCTTTGAGTGGCAGGTGTTTAATAAATGATTGTTCTATGTGTAAAGGCTGATGTTTTCAGAACCTGGTTGGCTCCTGTGTTTCAGAATCATTTCTAAGGAGACCATCATGGTGATTTTCATCATATCTGATTCTGCTCCATAGTTAGGGCCTATATTCAGCCCCTGAAACACAAAAGGAGTAGTGTAAATACATTATCACCACCACTGTAAAGCTCTGAAAATATGCCTTCTTGTTGATAAGTAGCCTTGTCCCCACTGAAGAAAGATAGGTTATCATTGAGCAATCAGCTGAATTTCCCCAACAGATGGGGGCCTTTTCAAATATAAAATGGGCCGTGTCCCCAAATGTGTTCTTTGCTCTACCTATTAATAATCTTTTTAACAGCCTTTGGGTTTAAAATGCAAGTTGGGCATGATATAACCCTCAGGCCCAACATTGACCTTCATCTTTCTATTGTATCTTTTATTGAGAACCTGCTGCAAATGTTTCACATCCAATTAGCCCGTATAGCATCACATGGCATTAAATGGGTCATCCTATTTTAAGACTTTTTTTTTTTTTTAAATAAGAGTTGAGTGCAGTTTGGCAATCCACTCCAGCTGGGGCTAGAACAATTGAACGCAAGCCTTGGGCAGAACAAAAGTTCTAAACAGCATCCCTTATGTGTTTTCCTAGTGCATAGCACTTTTGAGACAGTGTAGGTCATAAACCCTCTAAGCAGCTCGTACTTTATCCACCAAGGTTGAAAGAATGCCATGTTCCTATCAGGAAGACTTCATGTCTGAGTTAATAGACTGGACCAGCTACATGATTTGTGGGGCTCCATGGAAAATGAAAATAGGAGACCCTTTGTTAAAAAATTATTAGGAATTTTCAAAACAATGACAATAGAGCATTCAGCCAAACACAGGGCCTTCTAAGTGAGGGACCCCTTGTGACCACAAATGTTGCATGCTCATAAATAGCCCTGTTAATGGACTGCAAGGATCAGCAATGGATAGGCACAGCACGGACCCCTGGGGCCACAGATGTGGAAGGGACCTTGGCTGTCATCTGGGTGGACACCCTCATTTTGTAGGTGGGGAAACTGGGGCTTAGAGAGATTAGATGAGTTGCCCTCCAAAGACTGGTAGGGAGAAGCCGAGGCAGATCTATAACTATAGACATAATGTGCCTAAAATACGTGGAGAAGAGAGGTACCGATTTCTTGTCACACCCTCAAGTTTATAGTTTCACCTACTTAAAACCATGACTTATGTTATACTTTTTGAAAGTAGCTAATTTTGTGTACCTTTGAGAGTTCTGTCACATTTCCATCAATAGCATTTTCCTACCAGGGAATATAAATGGGATGTGTGTCCTTTCTATGTTCCCCTGGCTTCCTTCCCCTACCAAATTATGCCCTGAATCCAAGCCTCATCAGCCCGGGTTCTATGATCTTTTGACTAAGCAGTGCTTAGTCTAGATCTAACCAGTGCTGAGTTATATTGTGTTACATTGAAATCTAGGCCTCATCAACACACACATGTGTAAGTAAAACAAAAGCTCCATTAATTGGTACGTACCTTTCTACTTACAACAGAAATATTTGCCATGCTATTTTAAAACATACAGTATTTCATTGAAAACAAACAAATGCTAGTCATGACCCACTAACTTGATTTTATGAACCACTAATGAGCCATGTCACACAGTTCAAAAGACACTGCTTGAATACCCATGTTGCTTCAGTACTGGGTAGGGTAAGTGAGGACTAAAGGCATCTCATAGGACATTTCCTTTCTTTCCTCCCCTCCCTTTCTATTTTAGGGTCCCCCTTGTGGCCACTGCCCTGGGAAGCTGAATGTCCTGTCTCTGTTCCCTGACTATGGTGGTCACCCACACCTCCTGCCCCTCGGTTAGGTCACACCTTTGCTATTCCAACGTTCAAAGTTTACCTGTTCTGCTTCCCATTTGCTTCAGGATCTTTTATTGTCTTTGATCTATGATGAACTCATTCATCAGGGTGGGTGGGGAACTTTTCAATTAAAAAAGGGAGGAAATCTCAAGAAGATAAAGAAGCCAAAGCATTAATCAAAAGTATGAATTTCTACGAATAGTGATCTTTTTTTTGGCAGAGTGGCTTTTATGCTACACATCTACTAGTCTACTAGAGTTGATCACTAACAGCATGTGAATGACTTTCGTCACCTCTCTCCGATTCAGCAGTTAATTAAAATATCCCAGGACTGGTAAGCATTTCATAAATATTTCGATCTCACTTTGCCTGGCTTACTAGTGGAATAAAGTATAGGACGAACTATATTAGCTTTGGAGAAAACAAACCTAAGTTTAAAGCTTTGTTGCTTTGACAAGTCACTGATTTCTAGGTCTAGGTTTCCTCATTTGTACAATGGAGATAATACTTCCCAGCTTCTAACTTGTAAGGGCTAGATGGAAGAGGCCTTCATGACCTCAGTGGGGTGCTGAGTTGGCTTGCTCACAAGAGCCATTTGTTAAATATTCAGGAACTTCTGAGTGGGTTGGTAAACATAGCCACATTAAAAAATTAAAGTATATATACTCGCATTTTTAAAAAGATTTTATTTATTCATTTATTTGACACACACAGATAGAAAGAGAGAGAACACAAGCAGGCAGAGCGGCAGGCAGAGGGAGAGGGAGAAGCAGGCTCCCTGCTGAGCAGAGAGCCTAAAGCGAGACTCGATCCCAGGACCCTGGGATCATGACCTGAGCCGAAGGCAGACACTTCACTGCTGAGTCACCCAGGCGCCCCTAAATACATTTTTTAAAAAGATGTAATAAATATTCAAAATTCATCACCTCCTAGTTATCTTACTGTATTTTACAATTATCTATGCTCCTGTGGTTATTATTCATATCTGTTGTATCCGTAAGGTGGAAATACTAAGTAATGGTGTACCACCCTACGTCTCTTCCCTACCTTGTGTTAAGTAACATCTCGTTGATAGTTTGGCCATGATGAGAATATTTCCACTACAGAAATGAGCAAAAATCTATGAATCAGGATTTGATTTATTGCTTTGTCGATTGTCTAAGGCAGGCGGGGCTGGCAGACAGAATTTGGCCCATGGATATTCTGGTACAGCCTACAAACTAAGACGAGGTTTTACATTTTAACAGGATGTAAAATATGGCAGAGACCAGATGTGGCTGCAAAACCTACAGTATTTATTTTTTGGCCCTTGAGAGAAAAGTTTGCGATCTCTGGCCCAGGTGGTGGAGAAAATGTTAATCATAAAGATTAAACTTAGAAGCGTGTCCTGCTTGTAGCTGTGCATTGCCAGGAACACCTACACCAGTGTCTGAACAAAGAAGCTGCTCGTGTCACTGGTTAATACATGAATTTCCAACATATATGTTGGAACTGAAAGAGGGTGCGATTTAATGAATATAACTTGTGTGAGGGTAGCAGTTCAACAGTATATCACACATGCGACTTCATGACGACAAATGTATGGGGAAAAGTATTCGTGGATCAGAATGCAGTTCCATTGATCAAATCATGGTTGAAAATCGGCTAGCGATACAAGAGTTCAGCAAAGCTAAATGAAAGCATTCTGTGAGGGTCAATTGGCTATGTGGAATTTACAATGCACAAAAACTTTGTGTTTTGTTATTATTTGTGAAACATATTACACATCTCTAATATCTAAAAAGTCGAAACATGTGAACCTGCGTGTGTGTGTGTGTGTGTGTGTGTGTGTGTGTGTGTAAGCCCCTCTCTGAGAGCTGGTTGTTAAACCTTCCCCAGTACACCACTGTCCCTACTTCCCTACCCCTATTTCCTCACACCCCCTCCATGCTCTTAGTTGAAAAACACTGGCCTTCTTTACTTCCTGAGTTTCTCCAAACTACCTCCTGGCTCAGAGCCTTTGCTGTTGCCTTTTCCTTACTCTGAAATTTTCTCCTCCTCGATACCTTTCACTCCCAATACCTGAGATCCTTCAGATCTAGTCTAGTGAGGCAGATATGATAGTGTGAAGTGCCCAGGAAAAAACAGTAGTAGCTAAGGCTTAAATAGCATGTCTATGTATCGGATACTCTCTATGTACCAGCACTTTGCACATATTAATTGATTTAATCTTTAAAATAACCCTGTGAAATAGGTAGTAATTATATGTCCATTTTACAGATCAGGAGACGTAGAGATGTTAAGTAAAATCCTAAGGTCTAAGGTCATTCAGCTTATATGTGGCAGAGCTCAGATTTGAACCCAAGTGATAGGCTCCTGAGTCTGTGTCCTCACCCATCACCTTCCACTGCTCTTGCCAATGAAGAAGAATTGGTCTGGGAGTCATGCAGGAGTCCGTCAGGCATCCCAGAGCTGCAGAGCAGGGTGAGTGCCATCCCAGACTCTTCAAATAGGAGGGGAGAATTTACAAGCCTGGGTTCCCCCTCTTCCTTGTGATGAAGGTTATGTCTGGGGGTGTGCTTCAGTATATAGGGAGCCCATAGGCATAGGGAGTGTGAGTCTGTAGGACCTTCAGACTATTTAATAAGAGAAGTAAAATATAGCATTCATTAGAGATTTGAATGTAGACCTTCCACTAACTTCCCGATGGGGAATATTGGTGCATGCACATATACGGGCACACATGCACACACACACACACACACACACACACACACACACGTGCACATGCTACTCTGGAAAGTTGTTCTTTTCTCAGCTCACTCATTGATTTAGCTAACAAATAGTTATGCAATAGTTTTTTTATGAGAGGAACTATGCAAAGACCAGGGATGGACACAAAGGCAAGTTGCTACCATGCTTTTCCTCCAGAAATTTTGTTCTTATAAAAGAGGTAAGTAGGTAACTATAATATACAAGGTCAGAAGAATTAAGGGACAATAAGAGAACTACAAATAAAGGATGAGGAGGGTTGGTGGTCAGCATAGGGACAGATGAGTGATGGGGCTGGCTTCAGGAAGAGCTTGGCACTTGTGGTGGGCCTGGCAGACCTGAGGATATGAAAGGAAGGTGATCTAAGTAAAAGGAGGAACTTATACAAAGGCATGGAGCCAGGAGAGCTTGACATAGATCGGTAAGAGGTTAGGATCTCTGAAGAGACAAGATCTAAGAAAATGCTAGAAAGACAGGTTAGGGCTAGATGGTCAGAGGGTGGAAGGAGTTCTAAATGTCAGACCAAAGCATTTTAAATTTATTTTTCAGCAGTGGGAACCCACTGGGGGATTTTGATTAGGACAGCATCTAGCAAGGTGCTTGCTGGGTACATAGTATGCAGCTGACTATTCAATATTAGTTCAATTGATAAAGCAAAGAAATAATAATGGCTGAAATTTATTGGGTGCTTGCTGTAGGTCAGGCACTTTCCAAGCATTTTACACATTTTTAACTATGCATGTAATTCTCACCACAGCCCATGAGATACTCTATCTCCACCCTATGGAGGAGGAAACTAAGACTCAGAGAGGCTATGTGTCTCGCCCAGGGTTGTGCCAAACAAACAGGCATGTGACTGGAGCCCACACTTTATACTGCTATGCAACTTCAAAAACAGAGGGGAAAAAAAAGGAAAGAGAAAAGAGATATGGGGCCAATGCTGTTCTTCAGAAAGGAGGCTGTGGTAGGCCCAAATTCGCAGAGGAACAGGGTGAGTTGGAAATAAGAGACATTCCAAAGATAGAATCCACATGGATCTGTTATTACTTGTTATAGGAGGCCCAGGAGAGGGAAGGGTCAAGAAGGCTCGGTTGCTAACTTCAGTCTCTGGGAGGTGGTGGAGTTATTAAAAGAAATTGGGGGGAGGGGAGAGGACGGTTCATTTTCAGAGCATGCCTGTGGAAACCTGGGGACTCAGAACCCTACCAAGGAGGCTGAGGAGAAGTACTGTAAAAGGCGAGCTTCAGGGCTCCTCAGCCCGGTCCCATTCCCTACTCTGCGGCTCTGGGAGTTTGTCCTGGGAATCTCGAGGCCCTCCCGAGGTTCCTTTCTATGTTTATATCATTTATCGGGGAAAGGATTGTTAATGACTAATCTGCGTTCATGAGGCACGGAGCCAAGGAAGAGATGTTGCTTAGCTGGAAGGCCGCCTGTGATCATCCACAGCTTTTACTAGAACTCCCTCCTCTTCCTCCTCCACCCTCTCCTCCTCCTCCTCACACCACCGTCTCCTGGACTCACCCCAATGCAAACCCAGGTTCTGAGCATTTGTAGCAAAACTGCTGTGATTTGGAGAGGAAGACTGGACTCAGAATCCCCCCAGGGCCTTGACAGTTCATCTCCAACCTGAGACAGTCCAAGTGAGTACCTAATTCCTCTGGGACCGGGTGTCTATCTGAAGGCAGCAGAGGGGAAGTTGTCATTTAAAATTTCTCTTTAACATCAGGAAGTTTGGTCAATGAATGAATTCGAAGTTAGTAGAGTCTAATGTAAAAGCCTGAAAACAAGAATGGAAAGAAAAAGAAAGAAACTCTAAAAATAAACAAGAGGAAGCAGGAGTTCATGGGTCCAACAGTTGCTTACCTTTTTGACAATTTATTTAGGGATATCTTTTAAACATTGTGGTTACCCAAGAGAATCACCAGAGACAGTGAATTTCAGAAATGTCTCTGTTCTGATTCCATAGACAATTTGACCTGAACAGTGTGCTCTATTTTGGTGATTTATCAAGTCTTGCTATGAATTTGGGAATACTGCTAATCGCAAATGACTTGGGACCTAGGGACAGGACACCGTTTAAGCCATGCATAACTGAAATAAAAGTTTTTCCTAGAAGCAGGGTAGGTTTAAAAAGTTTTCTCTTTTGAGTTCGGTTGTAAATTTGGTTTCCACTTACCATTTTAATATCGGATGGAAATACTAAGAAAAGATGGGAAAATGTTAGGAAGAACTTTGATATTAAAATTGTCCAAGGTCTGAATCTACAGATAAGGCACCACCTTGTCTGCTTACTGCCGTAGTGAATTAGGCAACTAACTACAAGGTGAGCCTGGATTGTTTCTCCTAACCGAGCTTTTATTTAGAAGGGGGGAGGGGATACACATGACTCACTTTGGATTCTTTCTCAGGGAAACTCACCTGAGTTTTAAAGAAATCTAATGTTGCCAGGGGTGCTGCCTCAGATAGTGGGACATCAGCAGTATCGACAAGAGAAGGGGAGAAAGATACCGAGGGAGCCGTCGCTGGGTTTCTAGCTGTGATTTTATGAAATAATAAACACTTTGATCTTCGAGTCACCCCCTCCTCCAAATGATGGACCTGTGCCATTTGCACCGTGGACTTTCCTGTTTTGCTGAGAATGTTGCAATGTGGCTGATGTAACTTGGAGGTGCTGAGGAGTACCAGCCAGGGACGATACACTCTCAGCCCGAGACCCCTCCTCAGTGTCTGCGGCTGTGTGTTCCTCGGGCTCCTCTGCCCTCTCTCTGAGTCTGAGAGGGGAAGGAATGGACTCTGGTCTTCCCACACCTTCCACACCTCCCAAATCTGGCCAGATTGTGATGGAACACCCAACAGTTGTGAGGCCCTGAGTACTTTGTAAGGAAAGAAATGTGTGTGTCCATGAGTGTGTAATGGAGGTCGCTGAATCCGAGCGTCTGCTAACGTTCCACAGGCTTTACCTACACTGCCTGTTTCCTTTCACTATAAGCCTGCTTGGGAGTTCTTTTAATATTCATTCGACAGATGAGCAAACAGAGGCTCAAAGAGGACAACCTTTTTTTTTTTTTTTTTTTTTTGAGTAGACTCTACCCCCAACGTGGGGCTAGGACTTCACAACCCTGAGATCAAGAGTCAAGGTTCTACCTCCTGAGCCAGCCAGGCGCCCCTCAGAGAGGACAAATGACCTATCCACGGTCACACAGTCAGGAAGTAGCAGGTTCTGAACATGAGGGCAGGTCTCTCTGGCTCCAAAGTCCTTTCCTTGCTACCCCTGCATTGCTGGGAGCTGGGCAAACTTGCAGGCTGGGCTAATGCGAGAGCAGGGAGAGCAGCTTGCAAACATTTCAGCCAGCCGGCGTGATGTGTTAAGCCCTCGCCCAGTGGTGAAGAGTCCTATAGCCTCATAGGGCATTTTCTAGTGACTGAGCCATGAGCAGGGAAAGTGGAGACTTTCAACACTACTTGCTTTAACCTGGAGATTAGTCTGGGAGTGCGGGTGGGAGACTTCAGTTATGAACATTTTAATGAAAAACTCCATGAACCCACCGTGGGGCTATGATTAGGGATGTGCAGGAAGAGCTCAGCACTGCTGTGGTTCACAGAGTCTGCGGGTTATGAAAGTCAGGAGAATACACATTACCATGTGACTGATTTGAAAAGGCTCACGGTGTCCTTAGGTGGGTGGATGAAGGAAAGCATGGAGGTACGTGTTCTTTTCTTGATAGGGAGAATTTCCCCTTCGTTTGGCTAAAAGTCATTTTCCTCTTTCATCCTAGCAACAGAGTTCATGAAGGGGCTAAGAGAAATAAGAACAATTTTCTTCTTCCCAGGTATTTCTTATTGCAGTATTATTTACTGCCAGTGGAATTGTGGTTACAAGGTATCACTATACACGTGTCCTTAGTTACCCAGCTGCATGGGGAGGCAAAAGTTGTCCTTTTATAAAAATATCCATCCCCCTCTCTCTTCTCTCATCCCACTGTGCAATTCCCTAACCCCTGTGCCCTCTACAGGGAGTTATTTTCTCCCTCAGTTTGCCCCTTTCCAATTTTGGTAATAAAGCAGTGTCTGCTATTCTTCCTTTCTCTCCTTTCTGTAAGTTTGTGTCAATACAATGCTAATATAACACAACTTGATTGTGAAGTGAAATACTGCACAGAAAAAGGAATACATTTTTACTTTGTTAGATGTAAGTATTACAACAGAGTTCTGGTGACTAAAATTAGTATGCGTGAATATAATATAAAATTTTATTAATTTTTATTTTTTAAGATAAAATCCTAATAAAACTTTGAGATTTTACTTCCTCCTCTAAATCGAATCAATGCTGCAGTGAACATCCTGTGCACATGTGCCAAGGTTTATCCAGGGATGATATTTAAGAGTTAGAATTGCATTTTATTTTAATACACACTGCTCAAGGGCCCTCCAGAAGGCCGAAAAACTATGCCCCCACTAGCAGTATGTGAGAATAGATATTACCATGCAAAAAACTTTTGATAATCTGATAGGTGGAAATGGTATCTAGTTATCTTAATTTACATTTTTCTGATTACTAATTAGTTTCAAATGTTTTGTATGTTTATTGGCCACTTTTCTTTTCCTTTCGGTGAATTTTCCTCTTTATATCCTTTGCCAATTTCTTTCCTGGATTGTTTATCCTTTCTGTTTTTATTTATAGGAGTTATTTATGTATTGTTTGTACTAATTTTTGGCTACTATTTATGTTGTAAATATTTTCTCCCAGTTTGTTTCATATATTTAGCTCTGTTTATGGTGTCTTGATTTCTTTTTGATTTTGATATAGTCAAATTTATTCTTTTCCTATTTATTTCTTGTTCAAGAAATTCTTCTTAACCTCTTCATTCACAAAGGTCATGGATGTGTTTTCCTGTATTTTCTCCCAATAATTTTATAATTTTTAAAATTTTTAATCCACCTGACACTTATTTTCAAGAATGATGTAAGATAAACATCTTTAGTTTTTTTTCCTCCTCAAGGGAATAGTCAATTTTCTGGCCACTATTTCTTGAATAGGTCATCCTTCCCCCACTAGCTCCTGCTGAATCCACCAGGTACAGTGTAAAGAACAACATATGGCTTCTCAGAACACAGCACACTATTTCCCTTCCTATAGCCATCCCCATGCATGCTCTCTGCCTAGTCTAATGCCTACTCAAGGTCAAATTCAAGAGGCAGCCCTCCACTCTCAGGTAGATTTCCTAGTCACATGTATGCTTGACACCCACCAATGACGTCCATTTAGAGTAGAACCAAAACTCTTTCCCACAGTCAACGAGGCCATCTGAAAGCTGTCTTCTCTCAGGCCTCATCTCCTGTACCGTCCCTTTGCTCCCTCATCTCCAGCCTCATTGCGCTTTTGCTGTTCCTCCTGTATTCCAAGCTCAGGCTCTTAGCACTTGCTGACCACTCAGCCTTTGGTCTTATTTCCCTCTTGCATGGCTTACTCCTTATCCTCCACTTCTCAGCTCAAACGTCCACTCTTCAGAGAGCTCTTCCTGGTTCACTCCGTCCCAAATAGTGTCCAATGGCATCACTCTATCCCTTGCCCCCTTTATTTTCTTATTATCACCAGTGGAAATCTCACTTTTTGTTTATTTGCAAATTATCCATGTCTTGCCCTAGAATGTAAATCTCTGAAGACAGAGGTGATTTTTTTTTCTGTCTCATCTCTCACTCTATTTCCAAGATCTAGATCAAAGCCTGATACATAGTGGGGAATTAATGAATGTTGAATGAATGAATGTCCTTGGTTATGCTCCTAAAGGGACTTGTGCTTACCTCTGTCTTCACAACCCCCAGACTACTTTAATTGGGTTTTTCTTTCTTTTTTTTTTTTAAAGATTTTATTTATTTATTCGACAGAGATAGAGACAGCCAGCGAGAGAGGGAACACAAGCAGGGGGAGTGGGAGAGGAAGAAGCAGGCTCATAGCGGAAGAGCCTGATGTGGGGCTCGATCCCATAACGCCGGGATCACGCCCTGAGCCGAAGGCAGACACTTAACCGCTGTGCCACCCAGGCGCCCCTTTAATTGGGTTTTTCTTGCCAGATGTTTCCACTAAGCTTCTTGAAGGATCGTGGTTTTTTGGTCTTTGTATGTCTGGTGCCTGACACGGAGTCAATAAATGTATATTGGCTGAATAAATAAGTGAATAAATGAATTCACTTGGCATGACATTGGAAAGTAACATTGAGATGCCATTTTTAAAGAGTAAAACATATTACTTTAAAGAAAATACTTTCTTTAGATTCCAGTGAGACAATAGCCAACATGCTATATTGTTCATTTGGGGGATTATAATCAACTATCTAATACTATTAGATACCCCAAAACTTAATGGCTTAAAAAGATAATGATGTATCATTTCTTATAATTCTGTGGGTTGGTTAGGTGGTTCTGCTGGTTTTTCCTGGGCTCAATCACACAACTGATTTCACCTGGAGGATCAACTAGATCTTACTCCAACGACTGGGTCCTTGATGTTGCTGTTGATTGGAATGCTTGGAATGGCTAAGTCTCTTTTGCCTGGAGTATTTCATTCCTGGTCTCTTTATGGCATGATGGTCTCAGGACATCAATCCAAGAGGGTGAAAACAGAAGCCACAGGTTTCTGGAGGCTTAGCCTCAGAAGTAGAACAACTCTGTTGGTCAAAGCAAGTCATAATAATAACTCATTAAAGGGGTGGGGAAAGAGACTTCCCTGCATAATGGGAAAAATTGCAAAGTCAGCTTTTGGTTCAAGATGGCATTGGTCTCATTAGAACAATTTGTGTAACTCTTTCTGGATTTATTATGAACCTTTTTAGGACTCCCTCTGTACCTGAAAACTTATATCCATAATATTTTGAGACAGACTCCTTTTTACTTTGGACATGTCAAGTTATTGTGGAATAATGCTGTGGGATAATGCCCCTGACATTCTTAGAAGCCCTTTTACCTGGATGCATATGTCTACTAGGCACCTCCTTAAGTCTTTTGAGCTCTTAGCAAAGGACCTTATAGCCACACTCATGATGTGATATTTACCCTGGGGCTATTTCTTACTTGAGAATCTTCTGCCAGATGGAGAGACCAAAAATGCAAAACAGTACTACTTTTCAACTTAGCATGTCTTGAACCCTTCATATTTACTTTAAATTCTGTTTGCAAAATGAACTGTGTCTTCCTTAATTCATTTATTTCTTTATGGAGCTTATCACGTGCAGCTAAATACACCAAGTGACACACTCATTATGCTCCTTGGAAATCTCCTTAATCAGGTCACAAATTCACTAGGAAACTCTCCGTCTTCTGAATTACCACAGGTGATAGTGTTACCAATTGTTTCATGATTACAAAATATGACCCATCCCCTTTCCAGCTTCCTATAGTAATTTCTTCACTGTTTTTCCAATTTCCAGAGTAGTCTCCTTACTGCTCTTTCAGGCTCTGCCCAATTCCCAATCCCCAAACCATTTGGCCATATTTTAGCTTTTTTTTTTTTTTTTTTTTTTTTACATCCTCCCTCTTCCAGGTACTGCTTTCTTTCTTTCTTTTTTTTTTTTTAAAGATTTTATTTATTTATTTGACAGAGATAGAGACAGCCAGCGAGAGAGGGAACACAAGCAGGGGGAGTGGGAGAGGAAGAAGCAGGCTCATAGCAGAGGAGCCTGATGTGGGGCTCGATCCCGGAACGCCGGGATCACGCCCTGAGCCGAAGGCAGACGCTTAACCGCTGTGCCACCCAGGCGCCCCCCAGGTACTGCTTTCTATATCTGTTATTTTTTACTTTGTAATAACTACCCCAAAGCATAATAACTTAAAAGAATAATTACTCATAATTAGTTCTCATAATTACTCGTAATTAATCCTCATATTTCTATGAGTCAGCTGAGTAGTCCCTCTACTAGTTTTGCATGGACTCATTCATGTGGCTTATTCAGATAGAATATCAACTAGAATGGAAGGTCCAAGATGGCCTTACTAATAGGTCTGAAGTCTTGGTGTGTGTCAGTATCAGGGCAAAGCTCCAAGGCCTCTTGTGGCCTAACTCACATGTCTCATAGCATTGCATCTACCATTCTACTTGTCAAGGAAGTTACCAGACCAGCTCAAATTCAAGGGCTGGGGAATAGACTTCATCTATTGATGGGTAGGGACAAACTCACATTGCAAAAGGGTGTGTAGAAAGGAAGAATGTGTGCCTGGAAGTCTGGTAGGCACTGGAGATCCAGTGTGAGTTCTTCTGGAGCGATGGTCCAGTGGGGGAGATAGACAACCAATCACCACAAAAACAAAGATAGAATTAAAACTGTGATAAGAAGAGGTGCCCATTGGTATGAAAACCTCCTGGAGGTTAGTCCTAGTCAAGGTGGTTGAGAAGCTGGGGTGGGACTTGAGCAAGACAAGCAAGAGACCAAGTACAGAATAGAAGGATTACTCACTGTTAGGTCCATGGCCCGAGGGGCCTCAACTTTTATATCCAGTTGGAAATAAAGCTCAGCCACTCTGTAGGCCCCATTGTGTAACCTCCCACGCACAGAAACTCAAAGATTTGTAGAGGTCTGGTTGGCTTAAGTATTTTTGGTTCACAATGCCTGAAGATAATAGACTTTTAAATGGAGACTTGAGAAACACGAAAGAAGAAACAAAATAATATAATAGGCAAACCCTGTACAGGCTTAATTAATTTGTGCATAGGAACACATTGACTGCCTTAGGCAGAAGTGACCTTGCAGAACTGCCAATTCACCCTCACTAGGGATTGGTGAGTGGTTGGTGAGAGTCTCTGTGGGAGAGCTGCATTAGTGAGCATGAATTCAGAGTTAGATGTGGGTTTACATCCCTGTGCTGCTTCTCACCAGCAGTGGGACCTTGAGAAGTTTGCTGAATCACTTTGAACCTCAGTTTTCTTATCTATAAAGTGTGTATGTTAATACCTACTTGGCTTATTACAGATTAAATGAGATAATGTAGCCTGGATGCTGTCACATAGTAAGGACTCATAAAATGGTAGATCTTATTTTAATCTATCTCCCCCAAAATATGTACTAGTTACTGTGATAGTAATAAATAATATCTGATTACTATAGGACACCGCTCTCAGAGTAATGTGGTCACAGTGACCATACTGGCTTGTGGTCACCTTGGCTGACCTGTGGTTGGTACTGGCCAAACATTGTCTTATACATCTCTCTGGACTTTGGGAAGGATTTAAGTACCTTAAATTTGTATTTTTTTAAAAGATTTTATTTATTTATTCATTCGACAGAGATAGAGACAGCCAGCGAGAGAGGGAACACAAGCAGGGGGAGTGGGAGAGGAAGAAGCAGGCTCATAGCGGAAGAGCCTGATGTGGGGCTTGATCCTATAACGCCGGGATCACGCCCTGAGCCGAAGGCAGACGCTTAACCGCTGTGCCACCCAGGCGCCCCTAAATTTGTATTTTTGCCCTGAAAAGAATTACTTCAGTTTGAGTGCTTCTGGGAAGACCAATTTTTTTTTTTTTAAGAGTTACTTTCTCTTTTCACTTAAGAACATTCTTCCAGACTTTGGGCTGAAACAAGAGCTTCCCCCGGGCGTGAAATGACAGCTAGAAAAAGTCTACTTGTTTCCTGCTCTTTAAGAATCATTTACATATTTAACTTTGTCATCAACAACTGGGTTCATCTGAGAAAACTGTGACCAAGGATGGTGTCCTTGGGTGTGAAGAGTTTATAGAGAACCAGCACATATAACTGGTTTTTATCTTCATCTTCTGAGAACTGAGATGTTTTCTAAATCAGAGTCAAAGCTGTTTAACTGGAACAGGGTCTTTCCAAGGTCTCTATTTGCAAATAGTTTATGTTACATCAGAGAAGCTCCACACACCATGAACTTCCAGTGACACATAGTATCTAAACAAGTAAAATTGATAATCAGAAAGTGGGAGTCTAAGTTACCAGTCATTATGTGTCTTATCACATTAAAAACAAACAGTGTGTACCATTTCTGAACTATTCCTGGGTCCTTAAGTTAAGATTTAGCTTACAGCATCATACAAATAAACATAAAGTAAAATAAACATTTTGTTCCTGCTTCCACCAATACCCCGGGCTTAAACCTATGAATCACCAGGCTTCTTTCTTTCTGCCCTCCTTCTTTATGCCTACTGTATTCAAGGCTCCTCTTTTCCATCTCTTCAGATACCACCATGCAAATCATGAGATCCCCTCACTTCAGCCACGAATTTCCGCCTTTCACTGCTTACCCTCCCCGTTCCATCTTCTCACTAGAGTACTCTAGAACATAGATCTCATTGTGCCACTAAACATTTCTAGTAGTGCCTCATTGACCACTGTTAGAGTCCCCAAACATTTTATGAAAAGGAATACTTCCAGGGTGCCTGGGTGGCTCAGTCAGTTAAGTGTCTGCCTTCAGCTCAGGTCATGATCCCAGATCGAGCCTTGTGTAGGTCTCCCTGCTCAGTGGGGAGCTTCCTTCTCCTTCTCTCTCTGCACCTCCCTCCACCCTGCTTGTGCTCTCTCCGTCTCTCTGTCAAATAAATAATAAATAAATAAATAAATAAATAAATAAATAAATAAATAAATAAATAAAATCTTCATTTTATTATTAAGAGCCTTAAGAATGTGTAAGAAGGACAGAATCCTGTATGAACTTGTACAACTTTACAGATGAGGAAGACTTTTACATGTATAATTTCATTCAATCTTCTTCATCATGAAATATTTCCCACATGCAAAAAAAATTGAGTAGTATCATCAACCTCCTTGTATTTACCCTTCAGCTTAAGAAGGAGAGCATAACAGATGCTATGGAAATTCCCTATATACCCACCCAGTCCTTCTGCAGCACTATTCAGATTGTGGGTTCAACACTTCCATATATGTCTCTATAGGTTAGAGCAGGGGTCATAAGCGTTTTCTATAAAGGCCAGTTAGTGAATATTTTAGGCTTTGCAGACCGTGTGGACTGTGTCGAAACTACTTAACTCTGCTATTGTTGGGTGAAGACAGCCATAGATATCTAAGCAAAAGGGTGAAATTAGCCTTTGGCAGGCTGGATTTGGCTCATGAATCAGAGTTTACTGACCCGTGTATTACAGTATCAATGGTAATATGTAGTGTTGTTTGTATATCTTTAAAGTTACATTTTATCAATCTGCTTGTATTTTTCTGCAACCTGATTCTTTTACTCAATGTGATGTTTTTAATTTTATCCATATGAATACATATAGTCCTATTTCATTCACTTAGCGCTGCATAACACTTATGAATATACTTAGAACATTACGCATATACTATTTCTTTATTGTATCCATTGTCTTGTTGATGGGCATTTATACTGTTTCCAATTTTTTACTATTGGTAACAATGCAGTGAGCATTTTTGTCCATGTCACCTGTTCAAATGTGTAAAAACTTATATAGTATGGGGACGGGAGTGTTAAGTGAATAGTCCTAGGTCATCCATGAAGCTATGAAAGGTCAGCACAGTTCTCTATCTTAATCTCACGTCTCATCCTCCATGACATTTCTACTAGACCACAGCTGTTGTTTCTGTGTACGTGTAGCACTGCCAGGTGTAATAAGGGGATTCAGAAGAAACATATGATACTTAATGATAAATAATTATGATTCCTGTCTTCTTCAAATTTATAATCTGGTGCTATAGTGGGGAAGATGACAGATGTAGTGAAATCATTAATTACCACCAGAGGAGGAGAAAGATAAATGATGGAGGAGCATCATGAAGAAGTTGGGGCAGACGTGGAAAAAAATCTACAGAACTAAGAGCTCTAAGAGGACATTTGAGTAAATGGAGACATACCTTGCCCACGAAAGGCAAAATCACATATTATAAAGATGTAAATCTTCCTACCTAAATATTTAGGTTTGGAACCATCTCAAACTCCTAAAGAAATTTTTTTAAGAACCCCCCCTTTTTTTTAAAGAATGTGACACAAGATGTGATGATTTATTACAGAGAATAAAAAGATGAGACTATCTTAGGAAATACTGAAGAAGAATGAATGATAATAGGGAAGGGTGATATTGGTACAAGATAGAGCTGTATGATCAGTGGGAAACTAAATTCAGTGTCAATAAAAGGAGCATAAATCAATGGGAAAAAGTATTCCACAAGCAATTCTGACAAAACTCACCTTGTACCATAAACTAAAAATAAAAAAAGAATAAAAATGAGCTTCAAAAAAATTGAATATATTTAACTAACTACAATGAAAAAATTTTCGGGTAAAGATAATTAAAAGACAAATAAAAATGTTTGTAGTAAATATTCCAGAATGCTAATACATTCAATATATGAAGAACTCTTCTAAGTCAATAGAAAAGATGAACACTTCTGTAGGAAAAAAAGGACATAAACAGAAAATGGGAAGAAACTATCACTTATAGGCAATAAAGATGTAAAAAATTTTTTCGACTTTACTAGCAATCAAAGAAATGCAATTTAATACAGTAAGATAGGATTTGTCACCTACGAAATTAGAGAAGATTATTGAAAGTAATGCTAAAGAAAGTGTGGTAAGAAAGGCACCCTTATCCCATGCTGGTGGGAGTGTAAATTGAAAAAAAAAAATTATAGAATGCAATTTGGCATTCTTTAATGCTTTTTTGCATTGTCTGAATTTTCTGCAATTTTCTTTATTTTAAAGCTAGTTTCATTTAAAAATTTAACAACTTTTCAGGAAAACAGGGCATGAGCTGGGGAAGTCTGTGTGCAAATTCGATATTTTTCTTCCTTTGTTCTGATTCTAAACTTTGTGTATTAACACACACATGAATTCATCTGAATAGAAATGATGGCTTTCTGTGATCTGGGCTTCGATGACTAACTCTGGAGAATTTTTAGGCTCTCTGGCTGCAGTGTCTCAATGTTCAGTATTTAAACAGAACCTCTTGACTGTATTTCTAAGGAGATGTTCTTCTTCTGGGGCATGTAGTTAGTCAACGCTGGCTATGGCTGGTGCCTGACAGTGGTGACTTCCTTTCTCATCTGCATGCTCTCTCATCCACAACGGACTGCTCTCTCTGCCTGTGCTCTTTGACACCAAGGAGAATGATCCATGCTATTCACAGAGAAAGCCTAAGGGGCAATGTGTAGTTTCAATGAAATGGATACTGATAATAATTATTAATACACTCAAGCCAGAATATTTTCTTATTTAAACATTAAAAATCTTAATAGACTTTTTTTAAAATCCAAATTTATGTGTATGTTTTTGTTGTAGAAAAGTAGGATATGATGATCAAAAATTGACATTCAAGGAATAAAATGTGCTATATTAAACTTCTGCAGTGAAGTGGAATGAAATGTGAACTCACAGAGGAATAGGAATGATAAAAATTTTTTCCAGATGTTAAAGAACATTTTTTTGGCATTTCTTTGAAGGATGAGGGAGGCTATTAACTTGCTGTGGTATTTAAGAGTACATTGGACAGTAATTGAATAGATTTAAGAGTAATGTAACAGCATGTAAAATGTCAGTTTTTATAATATGTCAGAAGTTAATTTTTTTGCAACTTTTAAAAATGAAAATCTATAGATATAAACCCAAAAATGTATTGATGGAGTACATTGGTTTTCAAAGTTTTTGTAGGGAGTAAATGAACAAAACTATTCACAGGCCACTAGTGTAGAGAATACCCATTGCTTATTCTCAACCTATAAAATGACTCCTTATATGGAAGGGAAGATTTGAGGGGGGAAAAAGCCTCCAGAACTAACATATGGGGTCTCCTGGGAGTTAGTCTTCCCTTGCAGTTCTTCCCCCAACAAAGGGGTGAAGAATATTAGAGAAAGGAGGACATAGAAGTAACCCTGATTAAAGAAATAATATATATGGAAACACTTGTCAAATACTTGGGACAAGGTAGGTGCTCATTAAATGACAAGCCAAGTAAGGCTTAAGTCATCAGTCCTATTAAGGAGCTGCTAATAGACCCTACTATTTTGAGATGTATATTAATAGGTTTATACTCCCAAGCAATCATTACATTTATTCATAGTTTGCCTATAATATTACTTAGTTAACAATAGGGAGCTTGATGAACATGACTAAAGATTAAAAAGATAAATATGAGAAAAAGTCAGCGCAGAAGAAAACCCAAAGGAAGAGTCAAAGAACCAAAATCTCCTATTTTTTTAAAAGACCAGAGGATATGGGTCTTACATTACAGAATATACAATTGGATTGAATATTAGGAAAAATTCTTGAATGTACATTGTGGGTTCCTGGAAATTATTATTATGGGAAACTGTGGAACTTCCTATTCCAGAGGGGGAACTCTACTTAGAGTAATAGCTGTCTGAATTTTGGGGAGGCTTTTCAACCCATTTATTATACAATATGCAGACATGTATACACAATTATTATACATAATTAACTGATATATTAATATATACACAGTGAATATATGCCTATATAATTCATGTACGCATATTGAACGTTGAATTTCCCTCGTCTGCAACCAGCTTGTGGGTAGGAATGAGGTCTCATTGACAGGAGCAACTCAACTTTCACTGGTTTATTCCTCAGGACCTTTAGCTTTCTGTCAAAGTCCAAGCATTTCAGAAGTGCTTAGAGTATCCTCATGTTTGTTCATGATCAGGTTTGTTCTGGCTGCTGCTTCCATTATTTCTCGTGTCCATGAGTGAGAACAGTGCCCGACCAGTGGTCATGATTCCTCTGCTTCTCCATGCGTTATGGTGATACCTAGCGTGCTGCTACTATTACACAATTGCCCCAGAAAGGCCCTGGTCCTCTTGGGGTCAAAGTTCCACTGTGATATGTGACAGAGTTGTGTGAGAGCGAGGGTGGCGCTGAAATGAGTACTCTCTCCTACTTGTTGGAAGTATTCTGTTGGAAGTATCTACCTCTACTTTATACATCAATGCTTCTAGATTTCATTTTTATTTATCACCTTCCCTCTCACCTTACGGTGGTAGGAGGGCCTTTCGAATCCAGTAGGTATGAGCCAAACGCTGTACTACAGTGAGAATTACACATTTCTCAAATGACTATGGTTTGCTTTAGGGTGAAGGTCATGGTTCTTGGCTCCACCTGATGCTATAACGAATGGGTTTACTCCCAACAGGCCCCTTGGCTTCCCAGAGAATAGATTCCGGTAGGGGCATGCCATTGGTTCACTAGATGGACCCAAATTTGTCTGCATTCCCACAGTGGGCATGGTTTGTATCCGGTAGCAGGAGTTTCTCTCTCTTTCTTGCTTCTTCAACCACTCCCTCTCTGGTGTCGTCTCATCGATTCAGATGTGCCCTGGTCTTGACCATCTTTAGAAATTGCCCTTCAAACCACATCCCTCATCAGCTATTTCCCTATCTTGACTCCTTTTCACACCCAGACCTCTCTGTTAGAGCACCCTAATCTTAAGTTTCATATGTAATGACAGTCTGTAATCATCTGTGCATACATGTGATTATTTTTTAGTGCTCTCTTCTTTATTAAGATTGATGTCATCGGTCATGGACATTTCTTTTTCCTTTTACTGTTTTATCTCCAAAGATCCAGTCCAGAGCTTAGTACAGAATAAGTTCTCAGTAAATGTTTTTTGAAAGTGTGAATAAAGGAATGAATGCAACAGCATAGTTTGATAAACTACCTTGCCAGTAGCCCAGTGTGTCCGAAACTCACTTCTGCTTGAACTGGAACATTCCGCTGAGTGAAAGAGAAAGAAATAAAGACATAAATAGTAGGGACAGTCTAATGAAATAAATATTTGTCCAACAGAAGCCCTATATTCTCTTCCTGAATAGCAAATATAAATAGTTATTTGTAAACAAAATGATTTCTTGGTAGAGACAGGATAAAAAGGTTTGAAAATCATTCTCAGAAAACAACCTTGGAAAAGAGATTCTGATAACACAACTTTTCATTACTTGACCTTTCAAATTACCTCTTCAGGAAAGTAGGAGACATATTGGAAGGCAGGAGGAAAAGAAGACCTAAAAATTTAACTAAAAGTGGACATTGCTTCTTTGGGCTCTTGGATTCATTCTGGACATTTCCTCAGGATGAAACTTCAGACACTTTGGTGAGATTTACCATTATTTTTCTTTTTACTGTAACTTTTTTTTTTAGCCCACATAAATATAAGACCATGGTATACCCTGAGAGTGAAAATGCAAGCCCCTGAAATTTTCTCTAAAAAGCAAAAATTAAGATCTTGAGACAACACTTTCTGAATTTTTGATTTGCTGACATAGTGCCTGTTCAAGAAGATTCCAGCAGGAAGTGGTCTTAAATCACTTTTATGTCTTTGTAAATACCTGCTCAACTTTGGAATAAGTTTTAAGATAATAAGTTATTGATTTATCCCATATTTAGTCAATACCTTCCTATTTCTTTCTGGCTTTTTTTCTACTTGTAAAAGAAATAAAGACATAACCAAAATTTCATCAAATCTTGCCCAAATTTCTCAAGTGCTGAAATGTAAGTAAAAACATATGGTGTTTCCCCAGATACATTAGAGAAGGCACATATCCTGGACATTTGTGAGTCCAAGTGAGGTGTAAAAATGATAAATATTGAAAACAGATCTGTACAGAAAGGCTATGGCAAAATGTCTACAAAGGGATCTATTTGCTATTTTGTGTATAAGCTTGCTCCCTCCCTCCCCCTCTGTCTTAACCAACTATCTACACCTCCAACCCTTCCTCAAACTCTCCACTTATTTATTTGTCTTTCAGAATTTTTTTGTATTTTGTTTTTGTTTTTTTGAAGACTACCATAACGAAGGGGCATTCTCAAATAGAACAGTTTGGATGGGATCAAAAATGAATCTCACTGAACACTCCCACTTACCTGTCACAGAAGAATTTTCTCTTTCTGACAATTTATTTGGTAAGTTGTCAAGTTCATTCGAATATAAGTAAATACAAAGTGCAACTTGGAAATATAGGAGAAAAAAGCCTAAATGATAAATCCAACAGAGCCTGGCAAATGTGTTTGTTCCTTCTAAGTACTCAATAAACATTAGCTACCATGCAAGGTTAGAGGTAGATCAGACCTTGAATTTATTGAACCTAATGGTCTTCTTTTTTATAGACGAGGACTGTAAGACTGAGAGCTTTGTGACTTGCCCAAGGCCATGAGGCTAGATAATTAACAGAGCTGGGAGTAGAAATGGATTCCTGTTACAGGCTAATTCTGATATTATTATAGCATGTACTAAAGTATGAAATCATGCTTCTTATGGTTTAATATTATACCTATAAAAGACTGAGGTTACTTAGATTATACTTTCCTTTCCACTCTTCATCTCCTGCTGGGGGATATATGGCACAGTGTCATGATTAGTCATTTAAATTGGATTGAGGACAAACTGTTCTAAGTTGTTTTCAGTAGATCTGTAACTAGATGATACCATAAAATGATATATTGCTTCACTTTATGCATTTATGAAAAAACTTCTCATTATAAAGAGTTTCAGTTGAGAACATCAGCATAGACTCAACAGCAGCAGTATTTGGGATAAGGCAGGGAGCCTTCTGCCACTCGTAAAATAATTCCCTTCTGTATAATAGCCCTGCTGGGAGACTTAGATGCTCCCAGTTTTCTGCTCTCCATTAATGCATGGACCATGGTAGACTATGATAGTGAAAATGCAAACATTTGAAATTCCAAAAAATTCAGTGTTTAAAGATATGATCCCCTATTTGGTTGCAAACATCCTTGAAAGAGATTAATTAATAGCTTATGTTATTACCAACTGGTCATTAGCATCTTAGTGGGTAATGGTTTAGTGGGTCATTTCCAAGGAGAGGTCTTTATTTGTATTACCTGTTTACATATCTACCGGCCCCATGCAGTGTAAGAACATTTAAGGGCAGTGACCATATTTTATTAACCCTAGTTTGCATTCGATAAATAAAAATCAAGTAATAAATAACAAAAGGGAAGGAGAAAAGAGGCTTAAGGGAAAAAAGAGATATTTATCAGTAACTCTCAGAGAGACCAAAGTAGTAGTAATTATTTACGGAATGCCAGTTCTCAGACATACTTGTTTTATTTCTTCCATTTGGCTTTTCTTCATCCTGTGTGTGCATTCAAGGCCAATTGGCCCTACCTCCATGTCTAGCTTCCTGACCACTTGCTTCTGGTCTACCCTTCTATTAGTCCTTAAAATAATCAGTGCATACACATATTCATAATTTTTGCCTAATAATCAGAACTCACAGGATAATTAGAACTGTGAGTGCATATCATAGACTAAATTTCATATAAGATTATTTTTTTCACCTCACTGAAATTTTATGATGACATGGTAAGATCTCCAAGCAAGCATGTTAGACCGAAGGCTGACCTCATCAGCCATGAGGTGAAAAAGATGTGAACAGATAGAGAAAAGGTTGTGGGGGTGCTGTCAAGTTAGAAGCATCTGGGAATGATTGCTTAAGGAAGCACTGTGACTCATGCTTTCAGTGTTGCTTTTCCCTCAGCTCTCCTTTGCTAGATCACATTCTCATCTTGTTTCCTGACACTGTCATTTATAAGATTTCTGAAAATACAAGCCGCATGAGCTGCAAGCACAGCTGTTATTCCTGGCTGGAGCAGTTTCCTCGAATCTTCATCTGGTCTTCTCTCCTGGTAAACTAATATCCGGTGTGATCACTGGGACACCTTTTCCTTTTATGCATTAAATTCTAGAGCTAGCTGTAAGCATTTTTATTACATCTCTTTCCTCCCGGGCCCCTGGTCTCGCTCTACTTAACAAACCCGAGCTAAAGGTATGCCAAAGGGGTGGATGAAGACGTGCATTTCAATTTCCGTATTCCTCCTCCCCATCTTCTTTTGTGTCCTGATGACACTGATGGATTCTTTGGGCTTCTCACCCTGAGCTTAGAATGCAGAACACCGGGGAAAACACTGTGGCCCATGGATGAGTAACCAGCAGTGCCTAACTCACCACTCCTGGATCTTGAGCTATGCCAGAGACTTGGAAGTGTTAACACATGGGCTCAACTAGCTGGAGAGTGGGATTAATGGTCTGTGTAATGAATAACAGCTATCATGTTGTTACAACATAGGAGAGTGAGGTTTATGGTATAGCATATGGATAGCTATCATTCCTTCCACCCAAAGGTTGAGTACCAACTATATACTGGGCATTGGAATAAAGCAGGGAATAAGACAGGCAAGATCCTAGTGGAGGGTAGACTCACAATAAACATGCAAGTAAATAAATAAACAAAATAACATCAGGTAGTGGTGAGTGCTATGAAAACAACAAGACAGGGTGATATCAGAGTAACTGCTCTAACTCGTGTGGTTGGGGAAGAGCTCTGAGGAGTTGACGACTGAGCTGAGACTGAAAGGCAAGAAGCCAAGGAGAACATTCTAGGTGGAATGTAATAGTAGGAGGAAATAGTAAATGCAAAAGCTCAAAGTCTGGCATGGACTCGGAAGGGCCTTGTCTTTTCATTTTTATTTAGGTCAGTTGAAAGGGTCTAGAGAACTGGCTCCGGACCTTGCATTCCCATTAACCAGCATGAGTAAAAGGAGATTATTAGACTAGGAATTCTAGAACCACTGTCTAGTTTTAACATTTGAGTCCACAGATTGCTGGAGTTGTGCCAGAAAGTGGTGATTTGAACTCACTGGCACTCATCTGGCACACAATGTGACTTTTAAGGTGGCCTTGGCTATGGTCCTCCTCCCTGCAGGTAACTATAAGGGCCATAATGAAATCCATGTTAGGACATTGGGAAGGTGATATGAAGATTATTCAGCAAATACTAATGAGCACTCACTAATGGGCACCAGAGACAGTGATGACCTCTGGAGTGAGGCCTTTCAGTGTCTTCCAGAGCTGGCTATGGACCCCTCACTCTCTGAAGGCTTTGCTTCAGGTGAAGGAGAAGCAGCTCCACATGTATGAATGGTTACCTTGAAGAGAAGAGCCCGAAGCAAGAACTTATATGCAGGCAATATATGTAAGAGGTGACCATGGGTTTTGGAAGCAGAAGACCGGGGTCATGAGACAGGAAAAGAAGAAAACCAACACGAGATGAGTTATGAGGGTCACTGCTGCGGACGGGGGGACTTGACTCCCCTGGGAGTAGCACAGAGAATTGTCTTCTGAGGCACCAGGGACTGGGGCAGTTACTAACAGGTTGAAGGTCACCCCTGGGAGTATGAGCTCTCCGGCACATTTGGGTTGTGCTTTTACTCCTCCCAGTTGAATCAGGCCAAGTGGTCTCTCTCCTGTGATGTTGGAGAAGTTTTGGGCAGAAGGCAAAAAGATGTGTGGCATGCTCCTGAAATGACAGGCTGAGTATGAAGTGAGTCTGAGCTCATGTGTGATCATTTGCTATGGCTACAGCTGAAATGAGGGGTGGGCTGGTGGCAGTATCACATCCTTTAGCCCACCCCTCATTTCAGCTGTAGCCATAGCAAAGGATGTGATACTGCCACCAGGGGGGTTTGCCACCCAATATAAATGGGATTTTCCCCCCAAATCAGTTTAAATACTTAAAGGAAGGCTCCAATTCTGAGGGGAGTATGGTGCAGATTTGCTTTATAGTTCTGTTTTCTTAGGCTGGTCCTTGCAGAAAAGAAGGAAAGAAGCCTAAGACAGAATGGAATTGTAGAGATGGGGCTGGAATGACCTCGTGAGGTCCTTTAATTTATTCTGCTGCCACGCATCCCTGATAAATCCAGATGGGAATCTAGCTCATTGGTAACTCAATCCACACACAGGACTCGGCATGGAAGGACATGGTGACCCAAAAGAGATAAGTCTCTTTTCCTTTGGGACATCTTGCAAGCAAGGAAACTTGGTCAAAGATTAATTTAGTGAATTGAGAAAGGCTTCTCTGATGAGTGAAGAAGGCAGGGTCTTTATGAAATTAGTGTATAATAAAAGGTAATAATGGCAAAGTCCACAGCTTCCCACGGTTTGGTATGGTGAATAGGGTAGGAGATGGTATATTAAATACAACCTGTGTATTCTTTTAGCAAATTGTGCTTTAAGAACTCAAAAAATTGTAGAATTTCAGACTCACAGGAACGCATTCTAACAGTAGGATAGAATAAGCAAGAGAATGTACTGTCTTATGCTCCCATATCTATTGTTCCAGTGCAATGAGTCCTGGTTCTCTTAGCTCAGTGATATTGGGAAAAGTTCACTGAATGTGAGTGGAAATAAGCAATGAAATTGAAAGAAATAGTCTTGGAGGCCATGGAAACACTTTGAAGTTTAGTTTTGTCTCTTGTGAACAGGGTTAATGATGACACGTCACAGTCTGTTGGGAGAATTGAATGGCTGTGTGGGAAAGTGTTCCGTAAATTTGAAGGCATCAGATCCAGAGTTTGCAACATTGCTGTTACTATTTAAATTGTTGAAACGACAAGCACCACTCTACTCATTAAGGGAAGGAAGTTCTATTTATCTTAACACTGTTGAATGCATGGAATCTTCATGGAGCCAACAAAAACCGATGGCATGGAAATAAATGTCTGGGTGCCCTAAGGAAGGAAACCCATGTTCTGTCTCATCTTGGTATTATGGCATTGCTAACAATAGCTGTGGAATCCATGTTTTTGTATTATTTTTTGTTAGCATATCTATAGTCTTTCCAAAGACCCATTCTGAATGAGGCCCAGCAAGTGGCAGGAGGCCTATCTCCCATTATCCCTTTCCTTTAGCTATTTTTCATTACTTCGTGCTTCTTTCAGCTGCTTATGCCTGTTTTCTCTGGGTAAAGCTTTATTTTTATTAGAAGGTATTCACTTTGGAATCTGATTCTTGCTCATGTTTTTTGCTTAAATTAAAAGAATCTTTCAGATGTTACAGAATCAGCCAGATGTTTTAAAATACAATGAAAGGTCTTGAGATGCAGTTTTGTGGAATGTTTCTGAATTTGACTTCAGGTATCTGAAGTCACTGGGTTTATCTCACTGGGTTTAACACAAGTGAGTGTAGTTCTGATCTAATGGGTAAATCACAGCAGAAAATTTCCGGAAGATGGAAAGATACCATTGGCTCAGACAAAATGGAAGCTTTGTTTTAGCATAATTTAAATAGTGTTTCTTACCCAAATATTTTTCACAAATTTATGCAGAATCTAAGATTCTTATTAATTTACTATGGCTTGGTTTATGCTCTCCCAGGAATCTCAGATCTGGTAACCCTTGTTAGTGGAGTTAAGAAATGGAAGAAGGTAAAGAACTATCGACAGAGACTTATGACAAAATGTATTACTGCTTCTTTTGATAAGGCATGAATAGTTTGGAAAAAGCATGGAGGGAGATGAAGAATTATAGACAAGTGGCCAGCTGGTGGGCAACTCCATTGCCATCCAGGGCCTTGCTCTCAACCTTGCAGGCTAAGAAACAGATCTCAAGGACATTCAGAATAACCAAGCTGAGAAAGGTTGACTATAAAATCAGATTGCAAATTTATACATCTAGAGGGATAAAAAAAAACTGTGATAATGGTAACAGCTACTATTTCTTGAGTGCTTTCTATATGTCAGAATATCATGCTTACGTACATTTTAGATTTGTTAGCAGACTTCCTGCATTCAAGTCCATCTCTGTCATTTACTGGTATGTGGTCTTAGGCAAATTCCTTAACTTTATGTGAATGACTTACTTTATTTAATCAAGTTCTCAGAAGAATGCCTGGCACATCATAAATGCTCTATAGCTATCTGCCATTGATATTAATTCTCACAACACTCCTGGGAGGTACATACCATTATTATTCCCCTTTTACTGGTGAAAAAGTAGAGATTCAAAGATGTTCAATAATCTGCTTAAGGTTCCATAGGTAATATGTGGCATCTAAAGATATAATCAGGACAAGCAGTTTGAATTGGATGGTTAAGGATCCAGGCAAAGAGAACACTCTTCTTCACCTTCTCAGTGGAGAAAGACTTTCCAATAAGATTATATCACTCAAAGTCTATTGGCCAACTCTCTTCTCAAGGATAGTTTTCAGAAAAGCATTGCCAATATTTGTTCTGGGACTTCCCTTTTTCCATGGCTTCATAGCTGATGCTCCCACTTACCAGGAATGACACGTCATTCACATTGCTCCCAAGTACCATATACAACAGGACCGATAGAACTTTCTGTGGTGATGAAATATTCTAGATCTGCTTTGTCTAATGTGGTAGCCGCTATCCACATGTGGCTATCAAACGCTTAAAATAAGACTAGCATAACTGAGGAATTTATTCTAATTTAATTAAATTAATTTAAATTTAAGTAGCCATATATGGCTAGTGGCCAGTATGTCAATGCACAGAACAGGGGAAAATGTATTTTTAGAAAAAAAATAGCATGAGGCAGTTGGTCATCACTGAGAGAGAAACAAAGCGGTCAAGTCAGTCTTATGAGAATATCCTGTGCGAACTTTACTCAGCAACAACAGTTTCGTGGATCAGCTAAATTGTCCTACTCATTTCCTTGTTAGTATAGCAGTTTCTGAGGGCAAGAGGCCCATTTCTTTGACCATTGAGAAAGTCAATAGAGAATTCTCTTTTTAGAAAAAAAAAAAAGATTTATTGGGGCACCTGGGTGATTCAGTTGGTTAAGCGTCTGCCTTCGGCTCAGGTCATGATCCCAGGGTCCTATGATTGAGCCCCACATTGGGTTCCTTGCTCAGTGGGGAGCCTGCTTCTTCCTCTCCCTCTGCCTGCCACTCCTCTGCTGTGCTCTCTCTCTCTGTCGAATAAGTAAATAAAATCTTTATAAAAAAATAGAAAATTCAGAGAGAGTTTGTCCTGGTTTACATCCTCTGGGTAGATCTCCCACCCACGATCCTCTCAAGGCAAGGCTAGCTCTGGGGTTGTGAGGAGGAGAGAATGAGGTCAGCAGTAGACTGAGGATTGAGAATAGCTTTGCAAACGATAAGTCTTGATTTAGCAATCCAAACTGAAATAGAACCGTGGACCATCATTCTTTTTCTTTTTCTTGGCAATGAGGGCAAGTGTGCCTTAGTGTTTCAACCACGGGGTTTGAGTCAGAAGACCTGGGTTAAAGTTCTAACTTAATGCCTCCCTACCTGCGTGACTTTAGACAAATCACTTAGCGTCACTAAGTTTCCTTGCAGAGTCTGTAAAATACGGTAGAAGAGAGGGGGCATCATAAATAATGCCTTCCTCAGAGGACTCAAGTAGGATCAAATGATGTAATGCATATGGAACCACTTGTGAACGTGTGAATGCTGTAGAATGTCTTGGCTATGATGATTGCATTTACATAGGTCACTTTTGCCTTTCAAACTGCTTTCGTATTTATTGTGTTTTTATCTTCATAACACATCCATGAGGGAAGTAGGGCAAGAGTTGTTATCTATGCTTTACCATCTGTTGATGTAGACAAATGAGGCCCACAGAAGCTGAGAGACTGGCCTAAGGTTATACAGGGCGTCTGGTTGCATTAAGTGTGAGCTTAACACTGGGCCTACCGAATCCTATTCTAAAGCCCTCTCTTCCAAAAAATAACCAACAGTCACAAGCTTGATATCCACAGGTTATGCTGCAGAAATCATTCCTACTCAGTAAGCAAACCACCCTACAACCTCAGTCCAAAGCCGCATAATCATAACATCAATGTAACGATGGTGGGTAGCCATCTACTGTGCTAAGCATTTTATAAATATTATCTTATTTAATGCTCACAGTAACTCTATGAAGTTGTATGGTTATCAGCCCATTTTACAGGTGAGGAAATGGTTCAGGAATTTGTCCATGTCCACAGGGCTAGTGAGTACCAAGGGAGTCTGGATATATTAGTTTGCTAAGGAGGTGGTGATGAAGGACAAGACTGGGTGGTTTAAAGAACAGAGATGGACTGTTTCACTGTTCTTGAGGCTAGAAGTCCAAAATCAAGGGGTTAGTGGGTTGATTCCTTCTGAAATCTGTGGGGGACGTGTCTATTCCTGGCCCCCTCCTTGCTTCTAGATAACTGCCTTTTCCCTGTATCTCTTTATATCATCTTCTCTTAATGTCTGTCTATCTCAGTGTCTCCATTTCCCATTTGTATAAGGACACCAGTTATATGGGATTAGGGACCACCCTCATGACCTCATTTTAACTTGATTACCTTTATAAAAACCCTCTCTCCAAATATGTCACATGCTGAGGTCTGGGGGTTAGAACTTCAACATACCAATTTGGAGGGGGGTATACAATTCCTCTAACATTAGTTATAAACCCAGATCATTTGGCCTTATATCTTTAAGCATTATGCTCTAATGCTTCCTGACATAACAAAATTATATTATTCTGTAGCCTTTTGATAGGAACAAATGTCAAGACACAGAGTATGACGCTTGACCCAAATCCACTTTTAGAGCCACTGAACATAAATCTACTCTACATATTGAGTTCTAAAACTGGAAAGTGCTCCCCAAAAATATTTAGCTAAGAGACTGGTTTCCAGCTTACTAGGCAACTTGGCATCGAGGACTTTTCTCATAAACATTTACAAATATTCTGCTCTGTAATGAAGTTAATCAGTAAACCATACAACCTCTGGCCTCTTTGCTCCTTACCTGGTCTCATTTTCAGTTGCTGTGAGTAAGCTAAGAATGGTAATGCAGTTTCAGGGGTTAGAAAATCCAGTTCAAAGTAGTCCTCACCATAGGCACACATCATCAGGATTTATCATGGAAATGATGAGCATGAAGCCTGATAAAGGTAAGACACAGTTCACAGGTGCTCTTGGCCGAACTTCTGCAACTGGATGGAGGAAGTGGGGGGGCTTTTGTTTGAGATTTTAGAGACAGATCTCTGTCAAAGATGCCTCGGTCAGAACCGGAAGACTGGGGTGAGAAGTTGGGGTGGGGTGATTTTTGAGGATTCAAGGCCGGTGAGTATCTTATTGAGATAAAAATCTAAGTATGTTTTCTCTAAAATTCTTCATTAAATATTATGTAAAATTAGCAAGATTTTTTCAAGTTAAACACTAGGCAATTCTAACATTAATGCCTGTAGACACTTGAAAAAACACTTTGAAGTACTTTACTTAATACAGAGTTTTAAAAATGGCATGTCTCAGATCCCAGTGGGTCATGAAGTCTATTTGTGGCTTATGACCACCATTGAAAACTAGAATAGAATAGAATAGAGTAGAATAGAAAGAAATAGAAAGAATAGAGTAGAATAGAAAGAAAACTAGAACAGAATAGAATAGAGTAGAGTAGAGTAGAATAGAAATGTCAGAGTGCACTTTAAGAAGTAAGGATAAGTGTTATTTCATGGAAATCTTGTTTCAGTTACTTCTACGTATGTTTAAGTGTATACCGGAGTTATGTTATAAGATGTATCTCAAACTATCAGTTGTGGCAAGAAAAATAAAAAGAGGTTGAGAAACACTGATTTACTGAACTAGTTTCATAGCAGATTTCTCCCAAATCGATGGAAAATCAGATGAGTAAAGAGTTCAGCTTCAGGTTTAGGCTGTTTGTTTTCTCTGAAGTAAAATGTAGATTAAAATTAAAACATAGACCATATAATGTAATATTGTCTATTTTAATATTTTTTTCAAAACAGAATCTTACCTTTTAAATTTTCAGTTAAAAGAGAAACTCTAATCATTTTTACAATAATTATAATTTTGAACCTATTTTTGATCATAGACTTAGCAGCATACTATTTAATTTAAATATGGTGTTTAAAAGTGACTGACACTGTATTTAGGAAATTAGTTGGAAGGCAAGAGAAGCAAATTTTTCCATCATTTTGATTTAACAGACATTTATTAAGCACACTGTGTCAGGCTTTGTGTAAGGCTCCAGGCATGGGGGAAAAAAAGCGTGGAGGGGAGTATAACCTAATATATCCCCCAAAGAGTGCACAGGCTAACTGCAACAATAAAAAAATGCATTGAATGTTCATGCTGTGCCCAGCACTGTGCAGTTTACATTCTTTGCCTTAGCTTATCTGTACTACAACCTCTCACCCAGGTACTATATTATTCCACATTATAGAGGAAGGAAGAGAAGCTTAAAGAAGTTCAGCGTCTTTGCCAAGTTCATTCATCTAGCAAGTTGCAGGTGAATTTAATCCAGATTTGTCTATGCAGCAGGGCCCTTGTAACCAGTGTGTCATACCACTTCGACTTTAGCCTGGAAGGCAAGCCTGACAACAGACCAAACAATTGTATATGCTTCTATGTGCTGTAGTAGGGGTGTGGACAGAGAGTAGGTGAGATCAACCAAGGGGAGCTAGGACAGGCCTCACAGAGGAGGTGGTCAGCTGGCAAGCCAGGGAAGGGCACCAACATCAAAAGGGCAGGAATGGCAAACAGCTTACAAATGAAGCCATATCACCTAGTTAAGAAACCATGGATTAGGGGTGCCTGGGTAGCACAGCGGTTGGGCATCTGCCTTACGCTCAGGGCGTGATCCCAGCGTTCTGGGATCGAGCCCCACATCAGGCTCCTCCACTAAGAGTCTGCTTCTTCCTCTCCCACTCCCCCTGCCTGTGTTCCCTCTCTCGCTGGCTGTCTCTCTCTGTCAAATAAATAAATAAAATCTTAAAAAAAAAAAAAAAAAGAAACCATGGATTAGGAAATAAAGGAAGGCAGAGAAGGCAGTTTTTCCATTCATGAAACATTTTAACAAATGGTCATGAAACATTTACTATGGTCAGCATTGTGCCAGGGGCAAAAAAATTGATATTATGTAAACCCTTGCCACGCTCATCAGAAACGAACTGTGAGATCATGGGAGAGTGCCTTCATTACTCCATGAACCCGATTCTCGCATTTGGGTACATAGGGATTCTGATAACAAACTCCCTGGAGCTGTACTGTTTAATATAGTAGTCATTAGCCACATGTGGCTGTGTAATTTTTAATTTGATTATTTAAAATTAAAACTTCAAACTCAGTTTCTCAATATCGCTAGCCACATTTGAAGTGTTCCACATTCTCATATGGTTAGTGGCTACCATATTGGTGGTATAGAACATTTCTATCACCTCAGAAAGTTCCATTAGTTGGTACTCCTTTAGAGAAACTACTGAATACTAGATACTCTCTGCCCAGAAGAATTTTGCTTTCCTTTGCAGGGGGTCTCAGACTTCCCAGGTATCCGTCCAATCATGTGTTCCCATTTAAAAGCTCTTCCTACGGCCCCCTGGGTGGCTCGGTTGGTTCAGCAACTGCCTTCAGCTTAGGTCATGATCCCAGGGTCCTGTGATCGAGCCCCGCATTGGACTCCCTGCTCAGTGGGGAGCATGCTTCTCCCTCTCCCCTGCTTGTGCTCTCTCTCCCTGTCAAATAAATAAATAAATAAATAAATAAATAAAATCTTAAAAAAAAAAATAAAAGCTCTTCCTAGGGGTGCCTGGGTGGCTCACTGGTTAATTGTCCAACTCTTGATTTTGGCTCAGGTCATGATATCTGGGTTGTGAGAGTGAGCCCTGCATTGGGCTCGGTATTTAAGTGTTCATAATCACTAATTAACTATCATTTAACTATTAAAATCAGGATTTTGCTAGGTTCTTTAGGAAACAAACATGTCTTTTTATGGCATCCAACTTATCAAAACCTTTTCTCAACTACTTTATTTTATATTCAGAACTACCTTAGCAGATAGCAAGGCTGAAAAGTCCCATTTTACAGAAGAAATTAAAACAGAAAAATGTTAGGCAGTCGTTCAAAGTCTCATAGTTCATGATGGAAGTTGTTCTGATCCCACTATTTTGGGTGATGCTGACCAGGCTGGGTTTTTTATTACGAGTTGCCTGCATGCTCTGGAGATTTGGTGGGGACACTGAGGTACTACAGGAGGGTGTGCTTTGAGGATAGAAGCCTTCTTTAATAATACTATGTGCTGTTCTCATATTCTTACCATGTTTTCTTGTTCTCATGGAATACTATCAGTGTCTTTGCGGAAGCTTTCCATTTTGCTTGAAATGATTCCAAAGATCGATATGATATTGGTACCATGATCTGACTTCAGTTGGGACTACATTGTGTCTGTTGATTACAAGAATGCCAATGTTATTGAAACAATGCTTTGAGATCTGGGAATTGTCACGTGAGGAGAAAAAAATTACACATTTCCCTGGATTTTGTAAAATCCAGATTTTGTCACCAATTGACCTCAAGGAAGTTGCTTCACCTTGCTGGATGTGGAGGCAGAGAGAGTCCGGGGCCGGGGGTGGGAACAGGTAATTGATGGGGTAAGATCAGTTGGGGAATAAAATCCAGCAATAAGTGTAAGTGAAACTAATGTTTTTAATGCTTTTCAATTCTTTTTAAACCTATTCACTCCACAAATTTTAGTCATACGTGGTTATGAAATAGATCAGGCTTTTGCTTATATTTTATCTCTTCTTTTTGCTGTAATCATATTTTTTCATATTCTTCCCTTTTGTGGAAATAAGACAAAGCACCATTGCGAAAACTATGTCTGTCAGATATACTGACTCGATGCTGGTTTTACATGGAGAAGTCAGGCATAAAAGACAGGAAGTTAATTTCTGCCCAGATAATGCATACTTGGTGCTTCAACAATCTTTTTCTGGATCAATGCAGAAAGCATTCTTTTCAACAAACTTTTGTTGAGCATGTATTCCACTTTGCCATTGTGCAAGAGCCCTGAATTCTCATGCCTGCAGTCTATTGGTCATATATTTCTGGAGATTTTAGATATGAAGAAGAATTGTAAGTCATCTAGCAGGAAGTCTTTTCTTTACGGACGAGCAAAGGGCAGCCCAGGGAGGATAGGTAGGGACCATGTAACGAGATTCAGGATGCCCAGGGACCTAGAATCAGGGAAGACTTCCCAAGAGAAACAATACTTCAAAGGAAACTTAGAGATAGGTAAGGGGAGAATAGTGAGATGAAGCTCTGTGAGCGAATGGCTAAGGTTCCAGGCTCAGGAAGCAGCGCAGCTGAGTCTGGAGGCAACAACGCACATTTGAGGATTAGAGAAGTCAAAACGTGAGAAAGAGCTGGAAGAGAAAAGGTAGGATCGTGTGGAGCCTCACACACCTGGTAGCAGCTTACTTGCAAGCAGAGGCATGGAAGGGACTCCGCGACTAAAGAACAGAGGGAGGAAGAGAAAAGCACTTACTCTCATGCTTTAAAGCATCACTCATCTGAAATGATCCCAGAGAGGAGTGATTCAGCACATAGCTTTGAAGTCCAACTGTCGAAGTTCAAATCTCAGCTACTTAGCTATGTAGGAGTAAAGTTGCCTCACTTCTCTGTGCCTCAGGCTACTCCTTTGTAAATGAGGAAATGAATGTTAGCCACCTCCGAAGATTTTGTGAGAAAGAGTTGAAAATACCCAAGTACCTGGCACTAGGATGGAGTCTCTAAAAGTTTTCTGACAGCAGTGGTAGCAACAATGACAACCACAACCATTTTGGGGGCACTGCAAATGGACAGATGTGTAAATCCACAGTCCCTAACGGACAGGTCGAAATTCCGAAAGCTCTACACACTAAACATTTTATCCAAAGTTTGACGCAAACGTCTCTGGTGGCAAAACCTGACCTGAATGGATGTGAGGATATTTATGGCCTTTATTTATTCCGTGTCGTATGAATATTTATACATTTCACCATGGAAAAGGCTGCCGTGTTTGATTCTGAGTTCTGTCCCAGACCTCGCGGGAAGAAATAACACTGCATTCTGCTCTAAAACACAAACTATCAGTTCTGAATTCTAAAACACATGTGACCCCAAGGTTTCAGATGAGAAACTGTGAATATGTATTATTGCATTCAGTCCTCAGCAGAACGCTTGATATAGATATTTTCACCCCAGGCTTGCTGCCACCAAAACTGGGGTTCATCCGTAGTTCCAGTAATTTGCCCAAAGTCCCACTGTTCATTGGAGGTGGAGCTGGAATTTCAGTCGAGCATTGCCTGACTATGCTTTGAAGAATCAGACACATTTGTATACTCTCCTAGGTCTTCTTTATGTTTATTAAATTTTTTAGTGTTTTACATAGTTTAAATATTTTTCTTTTCTTTTTTTTATTTTAAAGATTTATTTATTTGACAGAGAGACAGCCAGCGAGAGAGGGAACACAAGCAAGGGGAGTGGGAGAGGAAGAAGCAGGCTTCCTAGTGGAGCAGGGAGCCTGATGCGGGGCTTGATCCCAGGACTCTGGGATCATGCCCTAAGCCGAAGGCAGACGCTTAACGACTGTGTCACCCAGGAGCCCCTAAATATTTTTATTTTCTAAAGAGTCTTTGTTTGTACCTCTAGGAAATAGAAGCATTTTCACAACCTGATAGCTTTCTAATACCTAGAGGTTTTATAGATAAAAGGCTCATTTTGTAATAATGGCAGTAGGAATACTAATTATTACTACTATTTTAATAGCAACTATAATTGATCAGGCACTCCTTGCATGCCAAACATTTAGAAAGTGCTTGGTGCGCATTATCTTGTTTAATTCTTACATTAACCTAATGAGGTAGCTATTATTCCCTGTTTCATGAAGAGAAATTTGATACCTAAAGACATTAAATAAATTGCCAAGACACACAGAAAATAAGTAATAGGACTGGGATTTGAACCACACTCACAATTCCAGGCACTGCATTCTTTTTTTTTTTAAAGCTCCTTCTTTGTCTTATCATGATTAAAATACTAATCTACATGGCAAGGTTACAAACAGCATAAAAGCTGTGCAACCTCCCACCCCAGAAAACAATGCAACAATCTCACTTTCCAGTCACCATCATCCAGTTTCTTTTGTATCATGCAGAAATTTGCCTTGCACACGTGCGTGTACACACACACACCGTTCTTTAAATACCCTTAAATACCCCATATATACATTATTCTATAATTTAATATTTTCAAATAGCATCATATAATAGAAACCTTTCTTTACCAGTACATAGAGATGTGAATCATTGTTTCATATCTACATAGTATTTCAGTGCGTGGACATAATGTAATTTATTTAACCAGACTCCTATTGATGGATAGTTAAATTGTTTCTGATTTATAGTTTTTACAGATGTTCCTACACATGGACATCTTTACAGAAGCCTTTCACACAGATACATGCCTGTCTCTAAAATAAATTTCCTTGCAATCTAATTGCTGGGTTAAAAGAGTATTTGAGTTTCAAATGCTGAAAGATATTGAAAAATTGTCCTCTGAGAACGTTTGCTTTTCCAAGGGTGTTCTATCTAGCATTTTTAATCTTTACTCATTTGAGGATGAACATGGTCATATTTTATGTTGCAGTTTAAATTTAAATTTAATTGTTGATAAAGGTGAGTGCATTTTTGTATGTTTATAAAACACTTTGCGTTTGTATTTCTAAAAACTGCCCATTCATATCCTTTATCTTTTTTTTCCCATGAGGTTGTAATTTTTCTTATTGGTTTGCAAGCACTCTTTACCTATCCACAGTATGAGTCTTTGGTCTGTCCTTTATGTTGCAGATAGTTTTCTGAGCTTGTAATTCACCATTAAATTCTTTTTAAAGGGTTTTGTTTTTTGTTTTTTGTTTTTTTGGCTGTAAAAAAGTTGTCATTTCTTATATCGTTAGATTTTGATCTTTTCTTAGACATTAATTCCAGTTTTGTTACTCTTGTTCAGGTGTCCTAACAGAGCAAGCAGCAGGACCTTTGGGACAGAATCTAGAAGTGGAACCATACCCACAATACAACAATGTTCCTTTTCCGCAAGTTCAACCACAGATTTCCTCGTCATCCTATTACTCCAACCTGGGCTTCTACCCCCAGCAGCCTGAGGAGTGGTATTCTCCTGGAGTGTATGAACTCAGGCGAATGCCAGCGGAGACTCTCTACCAGGGACAGATTGAGGTAGCAGACATTCCTGTAACGAAAAAGGCCCGAACGGGTGCGTCAGCAGGGAGAATAAAAGGGGATGAACTGTGTGTTGTCTGTGGAGACAGAGCATCTGGGTACCATTACAATGCGCTGACCTGTGAGGGGTGCAAAGGTAAGCATCTCTGGTTGGCCATTTTCTCCTTGAGGTTTTACCGTATTGGTTGTTGACATCCCTCAGACTGGATTCTTCCCTTTTCCCAGATAACTTCTCATTTTCTCTTCCTCCACTCCTACCTGCTATAAATCTCTAGGAAAACCCTTTTAGTGTATTTCGCTTATATAGAAGTAAACCGTTGCCTATTTACAACCTCACATATGGTTAAAAAAAATTTATGGATTATGGGTTTTTTGTTTGTTTTGGGGAGAGAGAAAGCGATCGGGGGGAAGGGTAAAGAGAGAATTAGAGAGGGAGAGAGAGATAGAACCCCAAGCAAGCTCCACGCCCAGCACAGAGCCTGACGTGGTTCTTGATCCCACAACCCTGAGATCATGACCTGAGTCAAAATTAAGAATCCGGCACCATCCAGGCACCCCTGTTGTTTTTTAAAAGAAGGAGGAACTGTTGAACTCATCTCTTTTAAAACTGAGATCGAGGAGAATAAGACTTTATTATGTGATGTATTTATTATACCTCAGTAGTAAACTTATTAGTTCTAATACTTCATTCCCATTTTACAGATGAAAAAAGTGCAACACAGGAGGTTAATGAACTTACTCAAGCTAATTAGGGGTAGAGCTTCAAATCTACAGCTTATAGTCTAACTCCAGAGCCTCAGGGGTTAACCACCAGACTACCCTGTCTTTTAATCCTTGCCTACTGAGTGATCATTCTACTCTTTGAGCTATTTGCTCCAGGCTAATATTGACCAAACCAATGGACAAAGTATTGGTATTGTCTGGGCCAAGGGAATAAATCCCTGAAGTCAGTAATCTGGTCCCGCTCACCTCCTTACAGGTGAACATTTGGTGAAACCTGGTCCTCCTGAAAAGAATCTGGGACATCTGGGGTGACTGGAGTGAAACCAGTGTGTCTAGGACAACCCCCAAAAGCATTAACTTTAAAAGCAAGCAGGGAAAGAGTCGCCCCTAAAGGATATAGAAGGAAGCCAGAGATGGGAGGGGCTTAGGAAAGTGCAGGATCATCAGACACAAGGGAACAGAAAAGTGCTCAAGAGAGAACCATCCTTGGGGGTAATTCAGGAAGGAAAAGCTGGATGTGGGTATAAATATAATTTTTAAGAGCAGAGAAAGGAGGAGCTTTTTCATTGATTCTGACTTGAGACTTTGCCCCCATGGTGGAAGCAAAAGGACCAGAGTGCAGGGAGAAGTTGAGATGGAGCCAGCAAGAGCCTGTGTTCCACATCAGGGGTTGGCAGTGTTTTTTTCTGTGAGGAGTAAATATTTCAGGCTTTGCACCGTACCGGTTTCTGTTGTGATTACTCAACTCTGCAAACACACCCACATCAAGAAGGGGCAGAGCCGTGGCTTTATTTAACCTACAAAAATAGGCAAGGAAATTAAAAAAACAAAACAAAACAACAACAACAACAAAAACAGGCAGTCGGCTGAATATGGCCCATAGGCCTAGCTGTAGTTCGCTGACCGTGTCCTAGACCAATGAGTCTGGAGGGTGAGTGTGAGAATTAACTGGAAGCTGGGTAGCGAGAGAGTACAACACTCAGGGCATGGGTATGAGACACGTAAACTCATTTTGTGTAGCTGGACTGGATTGTGTAGCTGGACTGAATTCATGGAAACTCTATTTCATTCAATTCAGGATTATTCGGCTCACCCCTGCCCCCCAGAAAACACTCCACCTTTCTCTGGGGTTTTGTCTCAATTTCACGGGTATGCAGTGTCACGCAGGGGTTGGGCGCTGCGGGTGGAGCTCTGTTAACACAGTGCAGCATCTGCTGGGCATTATTCTCTCTGGTCTTCAGTGGCCAGTGGGAAGGGTCTCTGAGGCTTCTTCTGGGGCCTTGAGCGCACTTCTCCTTCCTGTCTGGCCTGCCTGCTGTCCCGCGGCTCAGGTGGGTGGGTTCCTGATGTTTCTCCAGTGTGGTGCTGGCCTGCCTGGCTGCCCAGAGACACCGTTTCATCTGCTCTTATGCCGCCCTGAGGGCAGGCAACCCCAGGTGTCTCTCCAGGTGTCTCCAGGAAAGGACACAAGAACTCTTCTGTCCTGGGATTCCCGAACGATGTGAAGATTCTATCATCTTTCAATCCATGTGTCCCAGGGTGCAGTCTGGGCATGAAGGAGGGAAGGACAGAGCTCAGTGCCTTCTCATGCACTTAACACGTCTTGGCTCTTTTCACTTTCTCTTTATTTGTCTATCTCCCCCAACTTGGGGAAATTTAGTGTCTGGGATCTTGAGGCTTAGGCTTTGGTGACTAAAAAGCCAATAATCAGCTCCTTTGTGCTTTGTATATGTTCTCTTGAGGAAACAAATGAAAATTACCCTAGCTTAGTGAATAGGGAGAAGGTTCAGAGCACAGGGTAGAGTACAAGGGAAAGAACCGGTACCCAATGCCAGGCAGGCCTAACAGCTTAGCCAACTTGGTCCCCCATCCACACCCCTTGGATATCTGTGCTTACCAGATTCAAAATGAATCTTAACTCTGTAGCTTTCCGTCAAAGGAAGTGTGCGGACTTTGGGGTTTCACAGGCATGCATTGAATCTAGACTGTCATTCTTGGCTGAGTAAGCATGTCACTTAATATACTGGGCAGAGTTCAGTGAAATAAAACAGAAACCAAAATTTCAAGCAATTAGGAATTAATACAAGAGAAGTTGGAAGGGCGGAGGAGCAGGTTTGATGCTGAGTCTCCAAGAAGATGCTCGGGGTCACACCCCAGAGGTGGGCTTCCAGGGAGCTGCTACAGTCAAGAAGATGGGGAAACAGGAAGCTAACACAGAGCTGTTGGCTCCAGAAGGACTCCACCTTAGCTGCCACCTAGGCATGGGAAAGTTGCCTCCACCATAATTACTGGCTCTAAAGCAATGGCTGCCAGCTAAATCTAATAGACACATGAGGGATGCCCTGTGTCTTGCCTTTTGATGCCCTTGAAGCTAGCACCTGGAAACCAAGATGCTGCCACAGCACAATTCCAGAGCCCTGCTTGCCTGCAGAAACAACAGTCTCACAAGGTTATTGTCTTGCAGAGCCTAAATCATATCCACAATGTTAGCTGCAAGGGAGTCTGGGAAAGATTGTGTCCAATTCTCCTGCCTTTACAATAGAGAACATACACTAGAGTAGAAATAGGTGCCATGGGTATCCAGCCAGCCAATTCTTAGTTTAAGTATTATTTTGCTTCTCTGAGCCCCCACACTACAAAAAAAGGTAATATCTATTTCACAGGGTCTTTGTAGAATTAACTTAATTTTATATGTAAAGGTCCTGGCAGCTCTCTTGCTTTAGGATCTCACTGTGGGTCTGTCAGACCTGTGATACTTACACACAGACATACAGACACACAGACACACAGACACACACACACACGAAAATTTTTTAAAACTTAAAAACAAAACAAAGATCATGGTTAGACATCCTGATTTCATTGGTCTCATATCTGTTTCTGTTAGAAATATTTTAATTTTAATGAATGTTTTATTGTCGACATTTATGGCATCAATCAGAGAAATTTCAATACATTTTTAAAAGTAATAATTGTAAGAACACAAGCATAACGCACTGACAGCGACTGCCGTTTGCTCGGCACCAGATTACACCAAGAGCTTTCTTTTCTCTCACTTTTCAGCGGGGCATATGAAAATGTGTTCAAGTGTGGATGAATTTTGATTCAAACTTCAAGCTTCAACTAACAAAACTGATCTGCATCTGACTGGAAATTTCAAATGGCCACATTTCCAAACAGGTCAATGTCAGTCACATCCATCTCCAGGCTGGGAGAGCCTTCACCTATCAACAAGAGAATGGTAGAATTCTTAAAAGGCATTTTATGAGTAAATGGGTGACCTCTTGTCCTTTTGAACATATTCTGACTTAGTTCTGAAGTCTTAGAAAAGACTCCATAGTTGTTGAAACTATTCTGGTTTGTAGAGTACATGCAGAATGTTTCCAATGGGCCCTTTGTTTATGGGTCAGGGCTGAGGTGCCCTGACTCCCACAGAAACTTCCTCAAATCCTATTTGATTTTGAGGTCTGATTTTATAATATCTGATAATGATCCTACTGAATTCTATTGGTCAAATTATCTTACAGTGGGATGCAAGGGGGTAAGGCTTAAAGTATTTCACTGCATTGGAAGCCTCTTGTAATAAGTGTTATAAAAATCACAAGAGGAATCAGATTCTGATGACAGACAACCCAGATTTCAACACCCCCTTCCCCCACCGCTGATTCTCTTCCCAGATGTTTCAAGTTACTGAATGTGCCTGGGCTTCAGACTTTTCTCCTATAACATGACGATAGTAATAAAGATGAGGAGGAATGATGGTGATGCTGCTGATAGATAAGATATATCTAACGATTATTATGTGTAGGCTTTATCTGGGACTTTACCCATAATAACTCATTTAATCTTCAGGACCACCCTTTGAGGTAGGTACCTAGGGTTTAGTGGGAGGATTAAACAAGATAATGTGTGTAAAGCAATTAACACAGTACTTGCCTATGGTGAACCGTCAAAAAATGTCCATTATTATTCCTATTATCATTGAATAGTTGTGAAGAAAAAAATGAGACATTGTTTTTGAAACATCTAGCTCTATGCCTGGCACACTTGAATGCTCAATAAGCATTATTATTGCTGCTTTGTTGGTGAATTCTTATTATTTTATTGTTGTTATTCTTCTGTTCATCCAGCCTCCCAAACTTTGATCCTACGCAGTCTTCAAAACTCTCTCTCTTCCTATTAATTAAGTAAGCCTCCAGCTCCTGAGAGTTTGAGTTCATTAATTCAGTTCTTTATCCAGCAACTATTATTAGGTACCAACCATATGCCAGGCACTATTCTAAGCCTAGGAGATGCAGTGGTGAACAAAACAGACAAAATTCCAGCTCTCTTAGTCACCATTTTAAAGCAAAGCAGGGAAACAGTTTATATAACTGACCTAAAATAGACAAAAAGGGAAAACAGTAAGACCAAAAAAAAAAAAAAGATTAAAAAATATAGAAGCAATGAAATGGTATTAAAAAGAACATACAGAAAAATTAAATGGTAAAAGGATGATTTCCAGTGGGTAAAAACTGAAATTTCAAAGAAATATATAGCAACGAGGCAAGACAAACCTAAGACAGTAAAAATTACATTTAAACAAGAAAAAATGTTTAAACTAAATATATAAGCAATATGTAAATATGAAAGTAGTGACTAAAACCCCTCTAGTTTGCCTAAGCCTCCAGTTCCTGGGAGTTTGCCCACCTGGGAGTCTGAATGGCTCTTGAAGATGTGCAAAATCAAGCTCACACAGAGCATCTTTACCCCTCCCCTCATTTTCCCAGTCTAAAAGCATTGACGTCCACCTCCATCATCTTTGAGATGACCCAGTATAACCCTTTCGATGAGCGGTTGAAAACAAAGCCCTATGTGAGAATTATCGCTTTTTAGAGATGGACAACTTTAGCTTTTGTTTTATCAAGTGAATATAGAAAAATGGCTACCCTCTTGGGATGGGAAAGAAAAGCAAAAAAAAATAAAGGGGGGTGGGGTGGGAAGAAAAGGATAACCCTCCAAAAAAAAACCAGTAGGAAAAAGAACAAAGCATACATGAATCACTCAATAAATTATCCTTTCATATTAGCATTGCTAAAGTTATTGAAAAAATACACATTCATGGACTCAAACAATTGGGGAAGGTAATGACTCTCTGTTATGGGCAGAGCAATTCCTGCCATAGACTGTTTATTTCATTTATCCTTACAATGGCTCCAGTAGATGGTATTATCATCTCCCTTTTGCAAATAAAGATACCAACACGCAGAAAATTGTCCAGGTCTCACAGCTATGAAAGAGTGGAGTAGAATTGTTGTCAAATCGTCAGGACTCCTGAGATATACTTTATTCTCTGTGCTGTCTTTCCTTGTATCCTTCTGTCGATGACTTTCCAAAGACAGCATTAAAGCATATGCAAGGAAAATGAGTGTTTTAAAAGTTGGTTCTGTGTTTAGGGAAAAAATACACCAACAAAGAGAAAAACAAACAAAATCTAGGTGATGGGAATCCAAACCCATTGGTTGTTTGACAGAATGATCTCCTGGTGTTCTCTACCAACATACTTTACAAAAGCAGGAGACAACTAAAAATTATTGAACAATACTCACGTGTGTACAAAATAGACCATCTTTTTAATAACTAAGTAGGGTTGTCAGCCCCTTTCACACATAGAAATGACAACCACTAGTCATATCACTTTTAAAAATAAAGAATGAGGCATCTAAGTATCTTCATTTCTAATTGTGATACATATGAGCATTAGAATATATAATTAAAGAATTGCCTTTGTGGGAACTTACCTTGCAATGTCTTATACTTTGACCCTGAACCTTGTATTAATAAGTTAAGGTGAAAGTAGGAATAGACTGAGAGTTGCCTCCCAGGCAAACTCACACAAACGCAATTCTCTAGTGACTTTAGAAAGGAGAATGGTTTTGTTAAGTAGCCTCTAAGATTCCCTGTTCACCCCTCTGAGATGCTCTTTGTGTTTGTGCAGCCTGCTTTTAGATCTGGAGGAAGGACAAGATGTGTGGTTGGATAGAATGTTTTGGTCCTTATCTTCTAGGCATGGGGACTCCCCATTCCTGCTGGGCATTGCCTTTCCACTCTGGTTTATATTTATTGCTTAAGACTGCATGCAAATACACTGTTCTCCATGGCTTAGATGGACGGCAAACTTTTTGTAAAGGGCCAGATAGTTAATATTTTAGGTTTTGTAGCTATTAGGGTCTCTGTCACAACTATTTGACTGCCACTGTAGTGTGAAAACAGACGTGCATGTAAATGAATGAGTGTGGCTGTGTTCCAATAAAACTTGATTTAAGGACACTAAAATGTGAATGTCATACAACTTTTACATACCACAAAATAATTACCCATTGACTTTTTTTCACTCACTAAACATGTAAAAACCACTCTTAGGTTGCAGATCATGCAGAAATAAGCAGCAGAGGGTAGAATTTGCCCTGCATGTTGTAGTTAGCCAACTCCTGGCTTAGCACAGTGCTTCCGCTGAATGAATACTTGTAGACTGTCAGCATCTTGTATCTGAACTTGGAGTTTCCTCCATTGCTCCTAATCCTGCATTCTCTGCACCTGTTTTGGGCAATGTTTTTCATAAGTTTACTCTGTTTCCTAATTTCCAGAGTTTCATCAACATTTCTGATACACTGAAGGATTTGTATTCTAACTCTTAGAGACTATGCTGTTTCCATGAACTTTTCTCTTATTTTGTGGTATTTTTTGACAGAAGGGAGTGTAGAAGCTCGATGAATGCCCTTTGACTACTAAATTGTTTGTAGATTTGTCTACTTTGAAAGGATGTTAGCCAACTTCCCAAAATAGTTCAAAGTCAGTTCTTTTAAAATGTATTTAAGAAAAAAAAATCAATAGGGATTATAGTTGGTAAAAGGGTTGGAAAAGTCAGGTGAAATTTTTTTTGTCTGTCTGTGGCTCTCCAGTAGGTTAAAGAGGGGGAAAACTCAAAATTATTAGCAGGCACTAAATAGTCAATAATAATTTTCATCAGAAGTAACAACTGGTGTTGGTGAGAAATGTGGAGAAAATGGGACCCTCTTGCGCTGTTGGTGGGAATGCAAACTGGTGCAGCCACTGTGGAAAACAGTATGGAGGTTCCTCAAAAAGTTGAAAATAGAACTACCCTGTGATTCAGTAATTGCACTACTGGGTATTTACCTAAAGAATACTAAAACGGTAATTCAAAGGGATACATGCACCCCTATGTTTATAGTAGCATTATTTATAATAGTCAAGAGATGGAAGCAGCCCAAATGTCCATTGGTAGATGAATGGATAAAGAAGATGCAGTATACATATACAATGGAATATTACTCAGCTATAAAAAGAATGAAATCTTGCCATTTGCACGACATGGCTGGAGCTAGAGAGTATTATGCTAAGCAAAATAAGTCAGAGAAAGACAAATACCATATGATTTCACTCATATGTGGAATTTAGGAAACAAAACAAATGATCAAAGGGAAAAGAGAGAGAGGGAGAGATAGATAAATAGAGAAACCAAGAAATAGACTCATAGGGAACAAACTGGTGGTCACCAGAGGGAAAGTGGTTGGGGGGATGCGTGAAATAGGGGATGGGGATTAGGGAGTGGACTTAAGATGAGCACCAGGTGTTGTATGGAAGTGTTGAATCACTCACTATATTGTACACCTGAAACTAATATAACACTTGTGTTAACTAATTCTAATTAAAGTGAAAGTTTAAAAAAATAATAATTTCCATCAACTTCATCTCAGAAGTTTGAGGGTTGCTTTTCCGAAAATATTAGTCTGAAACAGCTTCTGCCAGGTGATCAGGAGTCTGTAATTAAGTTCTGAAAAGATTAATGTCTACAGACAATGTTTAACAATGTAAGCTCCTTACTAGAAGAACAGCCTAATGTACTGATTAAGAGCATAGAGTTTGGGGGGCGCCTGGGTGGCGCAGTCGTTAAGCGTCTTCCTTCGGCTCAGGGCGTGATCCCGGCGTTCTGGGATCGAGCCCCACATCAGGCTCCTCTGCTGGGAGCCTGCTTCTTTCTCTCCCACTCCCCCTGCCTGTGTTCCCTCTCTCGCTGGCTGTCTCTCTCTCTCTGTCAAATAAATAAAATAAAATCTTAAAAAAAATAAAAAAGAACATAGAGTTTGGAACTGAGCCTATCAGGGTTCAAATCAAAGCTCCACCATTTATTATCTGTGAGACCTTGAGCAAAATGTTTCATCTCTGTGTAACTCAGTCTCCTTAGCTGTAAGAGGGAGATAATAATAGAATCTACTTCATAGGATTGATATGAATATTAAATGAATCACCATATGCAAAGTACTTAGTGCCTGATACAAAGTAAGTTCTTTTTAAGTGGGTGGTGGAGTCCTTTTTATTTGACAATGTGTTGAGATAGACCTAAAGTCTGACTCTATTGAGGTTATAAAGAGTTATTCAGCTCTGTGCATTCGTCGCTGTTTAAAAAGTATGGAGACCCCGAAAGTTTTTTTTTTTTTTTTTTTTAGGATTTATTTATTTATTTATTTGAGAGAGAGAGAGAGAGCAAGCAGGGGAGGGCCAGAGGAAGAGGGAGAAAATCTCAAGTGGACTCCCTGCTGAGCACGGAGCCTGACACCGGGCTTGATCTGAGAACCCTGAGATCATGACCTGAGCAGAAATCAAGAGTCTGATGCTTAACCCACTGAGCCACACAGGCATCCCAAGACCCTGAAAATTTTTAAACAACCAATATTTTATTGATTTAAAATTAATGGGTAGTTACTGTCAGTCACTGGAGTCTGATGTGTGCACGTGCATGTATCCTTGTATGTGCATGTGTGTGCACACACACGTATGTATATATGCATTGAGAGTAGGGTAAGATATGTGAGTTATATCTGTACAAAGAAGCAGAGAAACAGGATGTGTAATATTCTGCATATTTGAAGGATCCATTTTCCTATCCTATAGGCATTCTCCTGCCACCACAGGAATTCCCCGAGTGCTACACCTTCCTCAGATGGCAATGCCAGCCCTCATCTACTCATCTTTCATTACGGGGGAGTGTCTGTTGCTCAGTGAATTTCCTTTCCATTCATTTTCAAATGACTTTTCTGAGCATTGTTGAATATGCACAAGATAGAGGCCGAGCTAGGTGTATGGATAGATTTGCATAAGTTTAGATACAGTATCCGTACCCACATTTAAGTGATATAATGATAATATTGTGTTGCCATCTCAGAGTGAAAGCTAATTAATTCAGCTATTGAGATGATAATGATTTCTTTCTCAGTTAGTACCAGAGTTTAAAAAAAAAAAAAAACCCCAGCAGAATTGTCCTAGCACTGTTCCTTTGATTCATCTTGGAATAAGGAGGTTTATTTCTGTTAACTATTGAGCTATCAGTCTCTACGATGGTTTTGAATGGAGTCATTCGTGGGAGGGGCTGAATATTCATGTGAAGATTGACTCAGGTTGACTAAGAAACATCACTGAGCTCATAGATTTCGTACAAGAAAAAAAACTTCCTTCCTTCCTTCCTTCCTTCCTTCCTTCCTTCCTTCCTTCCTTCCTTCCTTTCTTCCTTCCTTCCTTCCTTTTTCTTTCTTCCCTCCTCCCTCCCTCCCTTCCTCCCTCCCTCCCTTCCTTCCTTCTTCCCTTCCTTCCTTCTTCCCTTCCTTCCTTTTCTTGCCTAGAGACTCTTTCAAAATGCATGCTTTGGTATTTGCATTCCCAGTATCAGTGTTGATCTGAAGCACAGTCTTTTTTTAGACTTTGTGTGGTTGGATTTGACATTTAGGAAAATGTAAGATCTTTCCTACTGAAGGTATACCAGCTGACAGATTCACAAGCAACTCTATGACTTTTTAAACCTTGCTCTCTCTAACTTTTTCTTCAGCCTCCGTTTTTATGTTGAGTTAGTTACCAAGTCCTGAGTTCCCCTGTTTCTTCCTCCCTCTTCTACCATCCAGTTCAGGCAAAAATCACCTCTCGGCTGTTCCACTTTTTTTCACCTTGCACCAAGGATTCTTCCCAAGATGCAGGTTAGGTCACACCCTCTTCTGCCAAAACCCTCTAACGACTTCTCTCTGCATGGTAAAAACTCAACGGCTTTTGCCTCATGTTAAAGGTCATTAAACGTATTCTGTCCCACCACATGCCCTTACCCACCTTCCACTAATTCTCCCTATACTCTACCCTCCCACCAAAATAGATCATCTACCCTTCCTTGGCATTTCCATAACTTTCTCACTTCCTGGAATGTCCTTCCTCCCTCACAGTCCATGTTTCAAAACCCTACTTATTCTCTAATGCCTGGCTAAATTCTACTTCCTTTATGAAGTTCTCTCTGATTTCCCCTACTCAGAATTAATCAGGGCCATTCCTAGCCATATAATGCCTTTTCCTCAAGACACTCAATTTTTAGCTTTTGGGACATTGTCATATTATACTTATTTTACTAGAACAATTTTTATTGCCTTCTGGAAAAACTGTCATAACAAATGTGCAAATCTCCAGGTCTGTGATGAAATTGCTGAGTTTGAATCCTCATAATCCACTTATTAACCATATGATCATGGCCAGGATGCTCAATCTCTGTGTCTCTCTTCCACATCTATAATACGGGGACTATAATACTATCTTCATCCTAAAATTGTTATGAAGGTTAAACAACTAAATGCAGGTGAATTGGTTAGAACAACAGCCAGTGAGCATTTAATAAATGTTGGTTATTATTCCAACAGGCTGTTAAAATAGGAAGGGACTCTTGCTGTCTCAATTTCAACATTCATGAAGACACTAGTTGCTATATCCAAAGTGAGCACATCTTGCAGTGGGTAGTTAAGAAATAGTTAAAACCTCACCTACTTTGAGGGTATGAAGTGGTCAGGAGTTGGAAATTCTAGAGTAGTCTTTAAAGATTTTGGAGCATGTGACCAGTGTGCTATAAATCCCATATCCCCATTGCAAAGGGGCAGGGGTGTGGGATGCAGGTATCTTCCATGGGGACCACCACTGAAAGTATGGTAATTTTGTGAGGATTAGGAAAATGTGTCCCCATCCCAGGTGTAATCTATACACTAGGGAGGCCCTGCTGCCCCAAGCCCAATGAAAGGGTCTTCAGGATCACTTGAGGAGATTTATATGTATCCCTACAGCTGAGGGACACAGGAGACTGGCATTGGACTTGCACCTGAGAAGCTGAGAGGGCAAGAGGTATGGTAGCTGTTTATGGAAAAATGGGAGAGATTTCTCCTCCCCACGATTTTCTGGACCAGAGAAAGCAGGCACAGGGTTATCTTAAGCTCATGACAAGAAGGCCACATGGAGGGACTTCAGAGTAAAGAGGATGGTGGTGAATTGCCAAATTCCTGGATGCAAAAGAAGGGGGTACAAGTCATGGGCTAGAATAGAGATGTATCTGCCCCCATCAAGGAATTGCAAAGGAACAAATCCCCGTGATGGGCATTCTCTAAAGAACCCAACCCAAAAGAGAAAGAGTCAATTTCAGAAACTTGCTGGGCACAAGCCAGCTTCTAACAGTACAGGCATCTTAGCACTTTCCGGTTACTTCTTCCCCTTGCCTCCCACAATCCTTTCCTTATTCACCACTTCACCTTGACTCTGGAAGTGTCAGAAATCACAGTTAGCCAGGTGGAGGAGAAAGAGTGGAAGTGGCAAGTGGGGAAAAAGAGAAAGAATGGCCATTGTGTTTCCTTCCTGCCTGAGGCTTAACTGTAGCAGGCTTCTGCTGTGGCTACACCCTCTCAGGGGAGGTGTTTGCTTTTAAATCAAGGTTGACATTTGTATTATTACACTAGGCTGGGCATATCGAGTACTGAATTGAAACCTTCAATGTGACCTCTCCCAGTCCGCCTGGTAAATAGCAACTCGTTTTGCAAGGCTTGGCTCAACACTTACTTCCGAGTCTGATCTCTTCACCCAGAACTGACCGGTTCCCTGCTTCCCCTGCTCAGCCTAGCCCAGCCCAGGAACACTTAATTCCACTTGTTCGGTTGTTTGCATGGCTTTGCCCTCAACCAGGCTATAAACACTAAGAGGGCAGGGACGACTTACCCGCCTCTGTACCTCCGTTGCCGACAGCTCCCTGGCACGCAGTTGTCTCCCAATAAAGATATAAGGAAAGTAACCTATCTTAAAAAACAAAGTAAGGAGGCCCCTAGGTGGTGCAATGGGTTAAGTGACGGACTCTTGGTTTCAGCTCAGGTCATGATATCAGGGTCCTGAGACCGAGCCCCAGCTAGGCTCTGAGTTCAGCAGGGAGTCTGCTTGAGATTCTCTCTCCTTCTCCTTCTGTCCCTCCTACTGCTCTTTCTCTCAAACAAACAAATGAATCTTTAACCACCCCCTGCAAAAGTTAATGTTTTTCTTAAGAGAGGCTATAAGTCAAACGTGTCTTTATCTTTGACAGAGAAATTGAACAGAACAGCCTTCTGGATGACGCAGTGAGGTTGAAAGTACCTTTGTCACCTGTACACTCAAGGATGGTCTGGGTGCTCTCCAGAGGCTCTTGAGACAATGCTCCGGCATCACTTAATTCTAATGTGTTTTTCTGAGTAGCAGTTGTTAGCCCTTTTACTCCTTTCTGTGTTTCTTCCACAGGTTTCTTCAGGAGAAGCATTACCAAAAATGCCGTGTACAAGTGTAAAAATGGGGGCAACTGTGTGATGGACATGTACATGCGAAGAAAGTGCCAAGAGTGTCGCCTAAGGAAATGCAGAGAGATGGGAATGTTGGCTGAATGTATGTATACAGGTATTCACATCAAGCAATTAAATTCCACTAAAAATCTCTTAAGGAGGCAGATGGCAGGTAACTCGTCTGATTAGAATGGTACTTCACATACTAAAAAAGGGATTTACTAAGCCATCGAAGTTCTTGAAAAGGGTAATAAACTACTGCAATTGTCCAAAGTGTCAGCAAAAGAGCATTTTATTCCCCTGAAAGAAGTAGCTTTTGTTGTTCATTGTTGCAAGGAATCATATGTGGAGTGGCATTAATCTACAGTGAAAATAACACATTTTAATAAGCTACCAAGAATGACAACAGCCTAAAAATTTTCTCCAAATTTGATTTAATATCTTTCTTATTATTTAATTTGCATAAAAATTCACAGTTGTGGGAAAGATTAAGAATGTTTTATAAGGTATAACTGCCTCTGAATTGTCTAAATAGAGTTTTAAACCAAGTCATTTTATTAGAAGTCCTTCTTCTCTTAGTGCAGCTTTGAACCAATTTGTATAGGTTTACACAGGAAATTAACTACTGTGGGTTTTAATATAATTTGGCCCTCTGATCTGATAAAGAGACACTGTATTAACTGCTGGTTTTGTGAGGAACCCAATCTTCATCAATTTGGAATGCATGCTAGTATATAACATATTAATTTTTCATTCTGCAAATTCTACAGACCACTCAGATTTTGAGATATGTCCTATTCCTCCTCAAAACACAAATGACAAACAAATGTCACCAAGGGGATGATAACATTCAGGGAGGGAATGCCACATGGAATAAAAGCCTTTGGAAGGTGACTCCAATTCTATTGTTCCCACACTGTACGGGCGACTGGGATGGACCCAGAGAAATAATGTGTGCAGGAGGGGGAAAAATAGGTCAGTGTAAATAATCCAGCTCTGGGTGGATGAAAGTTTTATGGTCGGTGATCACTATCTCCTCTTAGCATATGAAACAAGAGACTGCAGTAGGGACTACTGCTGGAATCCAATCTTGCAATGGAAACCGTTACTTTGATGGGGGCGGGGGTTTCGTGTTGCTCATCACTTAAATATGAACTACTTCCAATGGGAGCACTGAGGACATTTTCCATGATTCCACCTACAAGAGTCTATACTACTGTTAATGCAAACTTGTCCGGGAACAGAGCAGAGGTTTCGTGTGATCTTATAAAATAAATTCCCTGGACAAAGAAATTCCTGGAACTTAGTTTCTTTAACACTGAGAGAATAAGGATGTTAAATGGGAATATGGAAGATTGTTCTGCATTATTTTTATAGCTTGTTTAAGTGTAAATGAATGATATTATATGACTCTTCAAAAGGAAATTTCAAAGTCCCTTTGAGTTATTTTCATCTCTATGTTCTCAATAATGTATACAGTTCTGAAAATTAAGGAGATTTAGAATTTTCCCTAAAGGAGGTTGACATTTGTTTTGCTCAGCATGTGTTTACTTATGTGTTTAATGTGAAATTGAATATACTTTTTATGATACAGTTATGTAAACATGGATGAGAAATCATATTAACACTATGTTGTGAAACAGTAGCTTTCAGGGTCCCCTAGACCAGGAATGGGGAGAGTGTCATTCACTTTTTTATTGACTGAATACCTTGCATTTGTACAATGCTTTGGTATTGCAAATTCTTTACACAAAGTACATTTAAAAAAAAAAAGACCCAGTTATACTTAATCTATACAAAATTCTTTGAGGTAGATATTTTTCCTATTTTATAAATGGAGAAACTGAGACTCACAGAGGGATAAATTTCTTGTTCAAGGCCGAGCCTCAGAATTCAGAAGGGCTAGAATTAGCTCTGTGCCAAATTGTGTAGATGGGAGCCAGCCACACCTCAGCTGCCTCACGACCACAGGCCCATTCGGACTCTGGGGTGAAATCTCTGTGTTTTATTTTTCCAGGCTTGTTAACTGAAATTCAGTGTAAATCTAAACGACTAAGAAAAAACGTGAAGCAGCACGCAGATCAGACCATTCATGAAGACAGCGAAGGTCGGGATTTGAGACAAGTGACCTCGACAACCAAGTCATGCAGGGTAATCACATGCAATGGGTCCGCTAAAGCCCATAGCAGCTGAACTTCTAGGCATGTAGTCACCTGGCTGGGAGGCTTTAAAATTAGAGCCGCCATAAACAGAACTTCATTCCAGTTGTGCATTAAGTGGGTTTCTTCTTTTTAATTGAGGAAGTAATGCCTGTGTAGAAATTCAAATAATAGCAGTAAATAAAGCAAAATGAATGCTCTCTGTCTCCCTGGCTCCATTCCACTCCTACTACCAAGAGGTTGCCAGTAGAAACAGCTCAGTGTAGAAAATGGATTTTTCAGGTTACGCTTTTTTTTTTTTTTAAAGATTTCATTTATTTGAGAGAGAGAAACAGTACAAGCAGGGGGAGTGGCAGGCAGAGGGAGAGGGAGAAGCAGGCTCCCTGCAGAGCCGGGAGCCAGATGTGGGGCTGGATCCCAGGACCCTGGGATCATGACCTGAGCCAAAGGCAGATGCTTAACCGACTGAGCCCCCCAGGCGCCCCTCAGGTTGAGTTTTGATGACCATTTTCTTTTCTGTCATTAGGAAAAGAAGCGTAAGGTGGGAAAGAAGTGTATTCAGTAAAGGTTTTTGGATTAGTCCCTATCAATGGGTGACATTGGGTGGCTACACATGTGGAACAATAGAGAAAAGCCTGTCCCATCGAGCTCACAAATTATGCAAGAAATCCTTTGAACAACTCGAGACAAAACTGAGGAACAGCATTTTGGATGATTGGTTAAACGCATGGTGATAAGCTATAGGGTATATAGAGGAACTTTAATTTGCCGTTAGTTGAGAAAACAAAAGTCCATGATTGTTTAAGTCACACTCCTCTTAATACTTATTATACTACTGACCAGGAACTCCTCATCCACATTTAGTTTTCTAAGTATAGTATTTTGCATTCATTTCAGAAAAAAATAATTTCGTATTATCTTGCCATGGTACTTCATCAGTCACACTTTGGTGTAAGGAAGCAAAGAGTTGACACAATTATCTACACTCTTCAAATGGTGCTAGTAAGGGAGAGAGTGATGTTCAGGGTCTGAATTGTCCAGACCGATGACTCTACTTCAGGGCTAGGCAAACACTTTCTTCTGTAAAGGGTCACATATTTTAGGCTTTGGGCACAAAGTCTCCATGACAACTATTCAACTCCGCCATTTTAGCGCAGAAGCAGCACAGAAAACACATAACCAAGTGAGTGTGGTTGTGTTCCAAGAGAGTCACAAAACCAGGTGGATTTGGTTGACGGCCACAGTTTGATGGCTCTGTATGAATGCTCTTAAATGTGGGAACTTTTCCTTAGTGACTAAATCTTGAACTTTCACTGGACTTCTGTATGAATGGGCTTGATAGACTTTCATATCCAGACTATGATATATTCCCAAGAAGTTCATGAAATGGATATTTTGTTATCCCTATTTTACAGATAGAAAAATGAACAACTTGGGACACATTTAGTGAAATGTGATATGGCTTGCCCAAGGACCCAGATTAAGCGATTATGGTACACATTATATCAGAGAGCATAGTTCCTGCTGTATTTAGGGCTTTTATCAATAATTTCTGAGATTAGTTTGCACATATACAAAAAATGCCTAATAACCATCTTCCCTAACACCTTGTATTTTTTTGCCAGTGTAGGAGAAAACTGAACTCACCCCAGATCAACAGAATCTTCTGCATTATATTATGGATTCATACAGCAAACAGAAGATGCCTCAGGAAATAACAAATAAAATTGTACGTACAAATATCTGAAAATACATAGGTTTAAAGTTAATATTTTCTGGAGCTTTTAGTACCTGGGTGGTAGAATTCATATATGCATTTGTTATTTTGAAATAATTAGAGCTGAGAATTTAGTTTATACATTTAAACTTTTAGCAGCATTAAAGAATAAGAAGTCTCATGTCTATCTAGGTTATAGTAATTGTTCTCCAAGGATTTAAAAGATATGAGCTGGAATTTAAATTTTATTATCCAAATCTGGTTCTTTAGTCTAATGATTTTGTACTGATTTATCCTTTTATCTACTTATTAATCATTTGGTTTTTTTCCCTTAAAATTTAGTTAAAAGAAGAATTCAGTGCAGAAGAAAACTTTCTCATTTTAACTGAAATGGCAACTAGTCATGTACAGATTCTCGTAGAATTCACAAAAAAACTGCCAGGTATTTTTACATGTAGATACTTTTCTGTTATACTGTGCGATATTCTTGTGACATTGAGAGAGTCAGATCTGTTCATTGTAAAGCAGGGATTATTTTACATCTGATTTAAATTTAAAAAAATAAATTAATTAATGTGTCTAACTACTACAGACATGAAATGTTAGAACCAGATAAGATATGTGAAATCATTTATAATAGTTCTTCTGAATTGATAGACTAAGAAATCGAGGCTTTGCAATGTTGTCATTCATCCATTTATTCATTTAATAAACATTTGTTGATACTTATTTCATACTAAGTACCTAGCTATTACCTTCAAGGGGACTGATTAAAGAAAGGCTATAATAAAAAAATTATATACAAAGTGCTGTTTGACAGAGAGGAAGTGGTTGCTAATTGTATCTGAGAAAGACAGGGAGACTTCAAAGAAAATAGTATTTTAATTGGATCTAAAAGATAAAGCAATTTTCCTGGTGGTACAGAAGAGAAGGCACCTTCCAAGTCGAGAGATCTGCTTGTGAAAATGTAAAATGTAAGACATTAACAAAAATAGGATTATTAGAGATGAGAGAGGAAAATTCAATGTGACTGCAGCATCGTGTGGCGGGCTCCTTGGTTAGACATAGGTAGTTGGTACCAGACTGATAAGGGACTAACTAAGGAATTTAATCATCATCTCCTGGACGATAGAGAACTTTTGGTATCTCTTTGTTGTTGTTTGTGTTGACAGGGATGTAATGGATTTATATTATACAGATATGACTTGGTCAGTTTTATATAAGATGGATTTGAATGGGGAGGGACCAGAGAGGAGGGATCAGTTAGGATGCTACTGTTACAGTCAAGGCAGAGGGCTTGAAATAAAACAATAACAGTGGGAGACTGAAAAGAAAACATAATGAAGAGAGATTCAAAAATTGATAGGGCTTAATGAACAATTATATTTGTGGAAAGAGGGAGAGGAACCTATCCATAGTCAGTTGGATGGTGCCAGTACAGAAACTAGAATTCAAGATTCTTAGCTCCCAGCTTCCCAACTCTTCCAGTTACATTATCAATGCTATCTAAGCCAATACATTTGTTTCAGTGTTTAAAAAATATATTAAAAAATAGAATTCCATGATCTAGAAGAGTATAATTAATATCTTGTACAACAGCATAGCCCTATAATATTAAATTATAGAAGGTGACTTCTGATGTAAGATTTTAATTAGACAGGTTGATTTGTCTTCTTTGGCTGGCATTAGGCTGTTATTTTATTAAAGTGTCATTGGTAGACATAAGCCTACATAAAACTCATAAAATGTGAGGAGAAAGTTCTCATTATCATTTTAACATTAATATTCTCTCATTTCTTTATTAACAATGAAAGGAGGATTTAATTTGTTATATGCTAATTAAGGCAATCTTGATCAAAAACAAGATTATACAAGACTGGAAAGTGTGGGAGGAGGAATTGGGAAAGGGAGAAATATGATGTTTTTGGCTGTTTGTGAAAAGAGAGTTTTTCAGTTCAAATGGTCTGTTGGTCTTGAACCACAAAATAATAGAAGAAAAAAAATCTTATTCATAAAAGGTAGCTTATGTGAAGGCAACAGCAATAACTGACACACCTCTTTTTTCCCCATGCTTAGACTAGTTCCTGAGGGGAGGATAGAGTACAATTAATGTGTGTTTAATGAGTAAAGCAAGGGCACTTGGCTGGCTCAGTTGAGAGAGCATGTGACTCTTAATTTTGGGGTTGTGAGTTCGAGCCTCACTTTGGGAGTAGAAATTACTTAAAACTAAACTTTAAAAAAATTTAAAAAATAAAAAAACCTTTTAAAAAGGAAAAAATTAAAATGCAGAAGGAAATCAAAGACCCAAAACTCCTGAGAAAGAAATTTTAACAATACTAACAATATAGTTAAAATTAATATTTTAACAATAATAATGGAAATGACATTATTATAAATAGTAATAATAGTGCTATAATTCCAAAAATGAAATGGTGTTTGTGAAAGAAAGAGGTGAGCTGTGCCAGGCACTGTCCAGGGTGCTGGAGACCTTGCAGGAGCCATTAGGCTCTTAATCCTTCTCATTACTCTCTTCTCTAAACTCCCATTGTTATTTAATACTTTTCTAATCATTTGGACCCTGATAGTATTAGTTTATCCTTAATGTGTTGTATGCATGTGTGTATACCTGTACATAGGATCTTGTGTTTGTTTCCCATTTATTCAGTTATCCAATTATTCAACAAATAATTCTTGGATATCAATTATGTGCCAGGCACTGGGGCTACAAAAGTGAACAAAATGGCAGTCTCTGCCCCCCAAGAAGTTTATACTCTATTAGATGTGACAATGTGGCAGAAAATTAACAAATATGCAAATAAATGTATTATGTCAGGTAGTGGTAAATTCTATGAATAAAAAATAAAGCAGGTAGGAACCAGTGAATTCTGGGGAGTATTATTTTAGTAGGATTACCTTGAAGCACAGATCTGCATACAGTGGGGGAGTGAGACATGGGGACAGCTGGGGAAGGGCATTTACCCCCAAAGCAAGCTTGTATGTTCACAGCAGAGTCAAGGGTCAGTGTAGCTAGAGCACAGTGAGTGAGGGGAAGGACGAGGAAGAAATGATGTCAGAGAGGCTGCTGGGGACTGTGGTATATAAGCCAGGATAAGGACTTTGGATTTTCCAAGTGGTGTTATGTTCCTTCAGGTTATCAATTCATTCCCATATTTCTCTGATTTTTTTCTACCCTGAGTGATACAGTGCGGAGCTCAGAACAGACATCTTAACATGACCTTGTTTGTTTGGTGTTGTTTTTTTTGTTGTTGTTAATGCCCCCATTCTCCAGATTGACTAATGAGTCAGACAAATATTCCATTGAATGTCTGGATACATGTAAAGATTTTTTTCTGGTTTGTGGATGCTTCCATTCTGCAGAGTTGACCTTATGACACCAGAAGTGACTAACATAATGGCTCAAAGAGAATCTATTTGCTTGTAATTTCTGAGGGTTGCTTCATCTGGATCAGACTGTTCTGCCATAATATGTATTTTTGGTGTTGATCTGACCAATCTTAAAACAATTATAAAATCACTTTATGGAAATGCTTTATCAATGGGGATGATAGTGATGATGAAATATTGTTATATAGAATTCACAATTCCCTCATACTGATTTGATTATCATCTTCCTCCAGGATTTCAGACTTTGGACCATGAAGATCAGATTGCTTTGCTGAAAGGGTCTGCAGTTGAAGCTATGTGCCTCCGTTCAGCTGAGATTTTCAATAAGAAACTTCCAGCTGGACATGCTGACCTATTGGAAGAAAGAGTTCGGAAGAGTGGTAAGTGATTTGGTTAATGGTAAAGAAATTTGCTCCTGCAAGTAAGAATTTGTACATGACATGAAGGCAGGCTTCTTGCCTATCCTATGCAAGGTTATGTGTCCATCGCGACTAGTACGGAGAACGGCTCTAAAAAGCTATGTGTTAAATAGACGAGATCTTTAGAGGGTTGGTTCAAAAATCCTTGTTGTATTAGCAAAATACCAAAAATACTCTTTGCCCTATATTAAGATAAAGGGCAAAAGGAGGAATTTTTTAAAGTTTGAAAAATTAGTCTGATAAAAAACATAGTACACAGGAGCTAAGATTATTCAGTCAAAAAAATTCATTTGTTCAAAACCTTCATGTATGAATGAATATGGATCAAACTATTATCCATTCTGTATTCAAAGTAAAATAAAATGAATTATTAATAGCAATATTTATACAACATTTACTAGGTTTTAGACACTGTTCTAAATACCTTACCTATATGATTTCTTCAAATCCTTGCAAAGTCCTATGAAATAAGTACTATTATTATTCAAAGTTAATAGATGAGGAAACTGACACAGGGTGTTGTTAATAACTTTCCCTGAGACAGACAGGAAGTCTGACTTCAGAAGCCGTGTGTCTACACTGCTATGCTACATGACCTCTCAAGAGACAAAATGAAATAGTAGTATGAGTTGAACTTATTATCAAGGAATACTGTGACAGAACGGGCTAGGAAACATTGGAATAAATTTCCAGGAATTCTGTGTAATTTACCTTAGAAGAGTCTTAAAATAGGATAAGTTTTTACTTTCCTGAGATACTGTATACATGGATTGCGAGGGGAGGGATGAAATGATGAAATGAGATGAAATGATGGCTCAGGTTCCTTTCTTCCCAAAGTAGTATCCTTTCATGAATGACTAGAACAATTTTAAATACTTATAAAATCAGTGTTTTAGAATAGAGATTGGATGGAAAGTTTTTAGGAAGTCCTGCACTTGCAATATAAGGAAAATAATTGAAAAATTGGAAATTATTTTTTAAAAGCAGCCATCCCGTAGTTGTTGTGTTTTCTTCTCATAAGCACTGACAGCATAATTATCATCATTGATAGATTTAAAGAATACACATTTTAAAAAAAGATGCATTATTCATATATAGCCATTGATTTATTAGTTTAACATATATTTAAGGGCAAGGTACTGTGGAGGTAGTGAAAGAGAGGAATCAGGCATGCTCCTTCTCTTAGGAAGCTTATAGTCTAGTAGGAAGACATGAACTGTACATTAATAGTTATAATAAAATGTGGAAGAGAAATGAGGTAGGGGTGACTTCTAGTTGGTAGGGCTCTGGACAGATTTCATTGGCAAGCTGGGCCTTGAATGATATTAGGTATGAATATTCAGTGTGGAGATACGAGAGAGAAGGACCAGTAGAAACAAAGGACTGAGGCAAGAAAGCTCAGGTTATGCACACAAAGAAGAATGAATAGTTGTTTGATTGGATTAAGGGTTACATCAAAGGGAAATAGAATTTTTTAAAAGTCAGAATCAAATGGTTGAGGGCCTTCAATTCTAGGCTAAAGGCTTTATTCTTTATTTTCTAAGAAATAGGGAAACACTGAAAATTTTTGAGCAAGGGAGGGAAAACATCAGTCATGTTTTACGAGTCTTGCAACAATGTCAGGATAAGCCAGGATGGGAGACAGCTCTCAGTTTCAAGGACATGCTCCCGGAAGAAATGGAAAGAAGGGAAAGAGTCTGAGAAATATATTGTTGGAGATTTTCACCCTTTGAAAGACAGTATATTATCAAGAAATATGGATTCTTATTCTGGACAAGATTTTATTTTACATGTTCTGGGATGTATAGTTGTGTGTGTGTGTGTGTGTTCATTCATCTGTCCATCCATCAGGAGGCTAGGGGTGAGGGAGAAGGGTTGAATCAGGTAACCTCAAAGGCACCATTCAGTTCTATTAGTCTTACTGCTTGTCTTCTCTTAACTAATCAATTTTTCTGACTGCTGGTTTAGCCAGTCACTTGGGCAGCTCCTAGAGTATCTTGATTTATTTTTATTGTGATAAGAACACTTAGCACGAGAGCTACACTATTAGCAAAATTTTAAGTGTACAATTCAGCATTGTTGCCTACAGGGAACAATGTTGTATAGCAGATAATTCATCTTGCTTAACTGAAACTTTATGCCCACTGAGTAGGAGGGGGAAATGAGTTACTAATCAATAGGCACAATAAAGGAAATCTTTCTGTTCAACAAATATACATTGAATACTTGATTTGTGCCAAGCACTGTATAATAATTGAGGGTATGGAGATGAGGAAATAGGATCTTTGTCCCCCAGGAGCTTACAGACTAATGGGGAAGAGGTATAAGCAAAGGTTTCCAAAACAATGTACAGTGTAACAGGGACTATGAAATGAAATTGAAGCAGAAAGATGTGTTTGCCTCCCCTGAGTCTACTTGCTGAGTCAGAAAAGGCTTACAAAGTTGACAAGTGAATCATGGAGGATGGTTAAGACCTCGTCAAGCCACAAAAATCTGAGAAAGGCACTCCAAGAGCTATAGTCATTAAATAATAATATAGAAATTGCAGGTGCAAAGTGGTGGAGATGCGAGAGAGCGTCCATGTGTTGGACTCACAAATACCTTGATATTGCTGAAAAATAGTATTTCTGAAGGTGAAATGTAGTAAATGCTAGATATTTAAGGACATCGAACACCATAAAAATAGTTTAATGTAGTTCTTGTATAATGAGGAGTCTTTGTAATGTACTGAGCAGATGTAACATGACCCTAGGAGTACTATAGAAAGGTCTTTCAAGCAGTAATATGAAGGGAGTTTTAGAGGGATTGAGACAAGTCTATAAAGAAATCAATGCAATAACTAGGTGAGAAGTGGTGAGGGTCTTGCAGGTTAAATACAGGTAATAAAATAGAAAAAAAAAAACCCCTTGCTTGATTAACATAGGTTTCAGAACTTGCGATTTTGCAAGTTGCAGAAAAGTTCAAGAATGAAGTTTTCCAGAATACAAACTGTATAAATAAATATGCATGCCTCTAGTTCGCAAGTACATTACTTTACCTAAACATCAGCCACATATTGTGACAATAAAAACCATCCAAACTCACATGCTGCTTCGTGTTTTATTATCTATAATGATGCTTCCATTTATTAATATTTATGAATTTGCTTCTCCCAATGGATTTTCAGAACATTGCCTCTTCCACACACCACATAAAAACCTGATCTTGCAAGATGACCTTTCAGAGTAACTTTTTATTCTTATGCAAATATAACACATTCTTCTTTCTATTGTACATTTAATTCTAGAGAAACATAGCATCTCAAATTTGTCCTGTCTATGCCTACAGAACTCTTTAAAGAATATAACGTGAAATTTCCTTTCTTGTTCTTCAAATTCATAGTCTTTTGTTTGCTATTATTAAATCCCAATTACATACACAAAAGTACTGTCTCCTGAGATACATTTCCTTAATGAGGGTTATAGTGTTTATTTATGTTAATTGAGGCTTCAGAACATTATGTCTGACATAACCTGTGGTTGAGCTATTTCTATATAATTCTAGTGCCTCAATTATATTATTCCTAATGTACTATTATGCAAAGTAGGTTTTAAAGCTTAAATATTTATTAAAACTAGGAATAATCATATGATACCATAAAATATGACAGCACTGAAATTGCTAACATTGAATGAGTTTACATTTTAACATTAAGGAAATGAACAATAACTCTTCACAGACCAATGCAACTTGTTCTGTTAACTTCAAATATAAATAACCTCTGAAATTTATGATATTTTTTGGACTTTTTTTGATTCCCATAACAGACATAAATGAAATATTCAATTCAGTTGTGTTTATCAGGATGACAGTGCAATGGTTTGCTTTTATACACATCATCTTGTTTGTATTCTCAATGGCCCCTAGAGGTGGGTGTTATGCTCCTATGTTATAGATAAGGAAACAGGCTTAGAGAAGCTAATTGACCTGCCCAACGTCACACAGCTAATCAGCAGATTGCCAGGAGATGAACGCAGGTGATCCAACTCAAAGCCTGGTGTTCTTTCTATACGTTGCACCTGTCACTCACCGTAGTCTAACATTTGCTCTACTATCAGCTAGTAGGGAATGCAAAGACCTAGTAATACACAGTTCCTGTCCTTTGAGAGAGAGCGTGTAAGGAGCAGATAGCTATTTGAAATTGGCTTTAGGTAAATGATAAAGTGAATAGAATCAGGGAGGTCAGAGAAATGAGAGACCCTTGTTAGCATGATGGAGCTGTAGCGAGTTTACAGTCGCATGGTCAATGTACTCGGTGCCGTATACTGTGCTTATTTTTCTGCTCTTTAAATATACACGATTTCATTGCTTTAGCTTTGGCAACAAATGAAAACAATTGTAAGAACTAACTTTTCTAAAGAAGCTGATGTAAGCTGATTATCAGTTCAGATACTGACGTTGAAAAAGGGGTTGGAAAAGTTAAGAAAAAAGAATATTTATAAGAGAAGCAAATGCATAAGTCAAAATTTGGAGTTCTTAACCATTTGGCTTTTCAAAGTGGTCATGTAATTTTGGCATAGACAAATTTGAGGTTCAAAGTGTAGGAAAAAGGCATTTTCAAAATAAAAGAAAGAATTAAATTAATATTGGAGTTAGCATTTTCATTGGCTCTCAGCTGTATTCCCTAAGCCTTTTATACTTGCCCAGTATTGGACAATATGTATTTATTTATGTGTCTGTTTCTTCCATTAATCTGTTGACTGCTAGAATGTTGTTCCCAGTATTATCACAGTGCCTGGGACACAGTTGGGGTACAAAAATTGGTGAATTTTGTTGAGATGAATCTGGAACTTGACAATCCAAACCCCGGCAACTCCTAAACACCAGTGAGATCTAATTTAGCCACATAACCTTTAGCCACTAGGACTAACGGGAAGCATGGTATTTATTAAATATTTCATATTAAATGTTTTATATTATAAGTAGTTATTTTTTGAATTGCTAATTTGATGGCAGCTTTTTACTTAAGGCCATCAGTATGGCACAAATGATTCACTGGGTAGGATTTAGCAGTTGAAATAGAGGATAGGGTCCAATCTCTTAATACCATGAGAATGTTTCCATTGTCTTTAGGGCATCCCTTGCCCCATCCTGTCTCAAAACTATGTCACCTTTGTTGCAGGGAACTAGCAAAACAGAATATTGCCCAATTTAACAAACATTTGCTAATCTCTACCATGTCTCCAGCAGCATGCTGGTTACTGAGGATACAGAGATGAATGAGAAGCATCTATGGACACCTTTTAGTGGTCAAGCGGTATGCCAGGCACTGGGAATACAGCGTTGGTTCCTGTTCTCATAGAATTTTTTCTGGTATTTCACACTCTATTGGGAGTGAGAGATATGAATTGTGATAGATGCAACAGAAATGAACCTAGAGAAGGAAACAACTAAATTTGAATGTTGCCTTGAAACATGGGTGGTGTGTCCTAGCCTAACAGGGATTCTGCCTTATATTTCAGGCAAAAAGCAGGAAGACTTAAAAAATGTATCTTATTTGTTAGAGGAACTATCTGTTAGGATACCCTTGGCTGATGATTACAGAAAATCCAATTCAATATGGCCTCAAAAGTAAGGACATTAGCTCAAATGAGAAACCCAGAGGAAAGATGGTGGCAGAATTGGTTAATGAAGGAGCTCAACACATTATCAGAAAGACAGGTCTTTTTCAAATTTCTGCTCTGCTATCCTTGGTGGATTGGCTTTACCCTCAGGCTGATTCTCTTCCTGGCCACAGCATTTCTAGGCATCACATCCAGATGCAACGGTGGCCAAAAGAAAAAGAAACTTAATGGAGACACTTAATGGCCACTTCCTGAGTACAGAAATCTTCCTTGAGACCTCCTGAGGAGATTCCCCTTTGTCTCATTGGCCAGAATTGTACTGCCGCTGACTACACCAACCTCTGACAAGAGAAATGGGCTGGAGCTTCAGTCTGCCTCTGCATTGTACATTGGCCATGAGACTGGGGAGGAGGGGGAGGTAGAGAAGTTGTATAGACAGTGATGTGAATCAGCTTCAGGAAGCAAGAGTTGGTGTCATTAGCTCATAAGGAAACTACTGGGATGGAGAGAGTTTAGTTTGAAAGGAAAGCAGAAGGCAAACATTGCTTTGTAGGGTATGTCAGAGACTTATACCTTAACTTCTATGCTATGAGGTGGTGTCATTTCTAGGAAAATGTAAATTAAGTGATTTTGAGCAAAAAGGATCATTTTTAGTAAGATTCTTGGTCTATCTCGATCCCATCAATTATAATAAATCAGATAGAGGTATTTAAAATACCAGGAATGGTGTCTTATATAATATGTATTCTTGTATCTCACACACACATCCCTCTGCTTTATTTTTTGTTCCCAATCAAAACTTGGAAGTTAATTAAGAACCAAAAGACATTTACATTCAAAATAACTTAAAATAGCATCGAGTTAATTCTATCAAATAGTTTTTCCTTCAAAGGCTATTTATGGTTATTGAACAATTTATCAGTTACATACCTCTTTCTTTAAAAAAGACAAAACAAGAAACAGAGGAGCAGAAACATACTTTATTTTTTTACGACTTTGCCCTTTCCCACAGTAGTCTTTGCCGTTAAGTTAGAAAATAGCCCCCCCTTGTGGCCAAAAATTAGCTAATTGGGCATAAGAGCAAAAAAAAGAAAAACTTGAAGCAAATCTCCAGAAAGGAGGAGAGAGGGAAACAAGAAAAGATTGTCCCTTCGGAATGATATTATTGTTACATTTCTCAGGTTAGAAATTGCTGGTTTATAAACACTTAAAACACCCCTTTGTTGATGGTGCTGTGGTTAATTCTGATTATTAACTCCAATTCTAAAAGCAGATTTATATTTGATCTATACTGTAGGAAATGTATTTTTTTAAAAATTCTATTATTTTCTACATTTTCACTATGTTCACTGTTAGCTTGTACAATACATACAACATGAACAATCATAACAAATATCTTTACCTCTTTTTTCCTGAAAAGTATTGGCTATAATTAGATAGCTAATGGAGGTAACATTTTTGGAAGGTTAATGGGGATTTAGAAAGACAGAATAGGAAGTTAGGTAGTCAAAGATGATTTCTAAAAATTAAATATTTTCAAATCAGCTGCCTTTAATATTATCGCCGGATCCTTGTATACTATTTTAAAAACCAGCATGGTCATGAGTTATTATGTCAGGTAGTCACAGATGGTGGGTGTAGTCCCTGAATGCCGAGGAAAGCCCAGATACTGCCATTTTTCTTCTTTAGAGTGAAAAAGAACAACCTTACCAGGAAAATATAGATCTTAGTTTAGCTTTAACACCTAGAAAAATACCGAGGCAAATCACTGATCAGCCAATTTGTATTCATCTCTAGGAAAGTGCAGAATGTAAAAACAGAACAAAAACATAGCTTTGTAAACATAAAAGTAAGTGAGTTTAATCTAACTAAAATTAAGATGACCTGAGATAAAAATGAACTAATGTACTAAAATTGATCCAATTTCTTGAATAACAATAATAGTATTGCTGTAACATATATTGAGGGTTTGCTATCAACCAGGCATTATGCTAAGCATGCCACATAAATTATCTCATGTGAGGCTATTGATATAATTCACATTTCACAGATGAAGAAACTGAGGCTTATGGAAGCTTACATACTGTAACCAACATCAAGTCATAGGTCAGATTTCAAATTCAGAGCTAGCTCACTAACTCTTAACCTCTATGTTTTTGGGAACCAGGACCGGTATTTCCAGGCTCATATACTTCAACCTTCTGCATTTTTAAGTTGTATCTAGTTTAGTCATGAGTATTCAGTTCAATCTGTAAAAGCTGGACTCTTCCACATGATGTAACACCCAAGTTGCTGAACAAAGACACTGTTGTTAAGACAGCCCACAGGGATTGATTAAAAGATCAAAAGTCAAAGGGGAAGAAAAGTGTGGTATTTTGACTAAAAGAGAGAAAGGCCAGGGATTCAGTTTGGGAAGACTCTAGATTATTCTAAAGGTAAGGATTTAGACTGTCTGATTCTGAAGGCTTTCTGATTCTGTGAAGCATAATATTAGATGATAATTGTCTTTATTTCTGGAATCCAACTGTATTCTAGTTTGGTTTGGCCAAAGCTGTACGGCTCTCGGTCTGGTCTGGATTAGAATAGAGCAGTCTTTTTAGTGTAGATCAATTCTGGGAAATTCATCCTCATCTTAATTCATCCATAAATCACATCACAGTCTTTTTTTTTTTTTATTATTCCCATGGTCTTTTTCTTCTCCTCCTTCTCCTCCCCTCCTCTTCTTCTTCCTCCTCCTTCTTCTCCTCCTTCTTTTCTCTATAATTCCCTAGTCAAAGCTCTTCTGGAGTGGAGCCACGTACAGAACAGGCACAAAATTAATATTTGTTGAATGAGTGGAGGAAGTCTTAAAGGAGTCTTAAATTACGAAGAGGTGCAAGCTAGATTAAAGGAGAAGGATGATATTCCAACTAGAAAGAATATAAAAACTGGGCAGTGTGAGTTATTTAGGGAGCTCCAAGTGGCTGAACATGGCTGGAGTAAAGGCTGTGTGATAGTAAGGTCCTGCAGCTTAGTGACAGCTAAGAGCCAGGACTCTGGAGCCTGCTAGCTGTGGTTCGAATCCTGCTTCCACCTCTCACCAACTGTGTGTCTGTGGGCAAATTATATAACTTCTCGGTGCTTATCTCATGGGGTATTAGGAAGATTGAATGAATTATAGCATAAGAAGTGCTTGGAACAATGCCTAATACATAATGAGTGCTTAATAAATGTGGGTCCTACTATTATTATCATGTAGGTAAGTAGTGGGTGGTGGGATAGGCAGGGGACATTTATGACAAAGGCCTCTGAGAGTTTTTGAAGGTTTGTAAGAATTGGGGGGACAGGGTGTGATTTGAATTTTGTGATTCTGGGACTGAACTGAAGACAGGAAAACCAGTGAGGAGACAGTGTAGTAATCCAGATGAAGAGAAATAAGGACTTAGATGAAGTCAATTCTGGATGTCATGGAGAGGAGAGGGAGCACCCAGGGCGAGGCAGCAGTTTGAATGATAAGACTCGGCACCTGCCTGAGTTAGAGAGGGGGACAAGTCTCCGTTGTCAGGCAGGGGCAGCTGGATGGGTGAAGACATCAGTCGCTGAGAACGGAAATACCAGGAAAGGGATGGATTTGGAGGATGATGAGGAGTTTAGTTCTGTACATGGTATTTTTGATTTTGGACATACTGTCTTTGAAGAGAACAGCCAACTACCTATGCCCTAGTAGGCAATGGAACTCTGAGAAGAACCCTAGCTTATGTACTAAGTGGAGATGTTTATACTTCTGGGCTTAAGAACAATAATTTTTTGTTGGTTGTTTAAGATGCTACCTATACCTTGGTTATAGATATTAATATGAAAAAGATTAACCAAACCCCATGTAGAAAATGGTGAAGTTGGGGGATTCTTTGGGCAATTTGAGAACATTATCGTTTATTGTCGGACTGTAGTGACTGAAACAAAGGTACTGCTGAAATCAGGGACACACTAATCACTGATGAGGTGGTATTTTGAGGGTTTTGTTAACTGACCTTCTTTACAATGACCTGCCTTTGACTGGACACATAATATATAGTCATTATTTACGCATTTGTGCATAAATATTAACATGTGCATGTATGTACAACGTGTTTGTAGTTTTACACTTTTCAGTCATTCAGAAATTCGATTATGTCTCTGCAATTTTTCATCTTTCCCCCATAGGTATCTCAGATGAGTACATAGCACCTATGTTTAGCTTTTATAAAAGCATTGCAGAATTGAAGATGACTCAGGAAGAGTATGCTTTGCTTACAGCAATTGTTATCCTCTCTCCAGGTAATTTCGTGGCTGCATTTTTATTTTTCTGCCATTTGTTTGTTCTACTCCCTCTCCAGTATGATAGTAATAACGTTTCTTAAAGAAAATCTGGAAGACACAGCAACACAAAGAAAAAGTAAAATGGCCTGTAATCCCACCACTCAAATGGAATCATTGTTAATATTTCAGTGTAGTTCTTCTTGGCCTTTTTTCTAAACATCTCACTCATTCATTGAATAATTGCACTTTGAACCCCTACTATGCACTAAACATGGTTCCTGACATTGGGGGTTACAACAGTAAAGAAACAGGCAGGAGACAGCTTCTTGGAGCTTGCAATCCAGTAGTTGAGAAAGAGAAATGAGGAAACAAAAATAATTTTCAGGAGGTGGTAATGCTAAAAGAAAAATATAGAGATGAGGATATAAGGAAAGAAAGTGATAGCAGAACGTTACTATAATTACTGGTCAGGAAAGGCTTTCCAAGGGGTTGATATTTGAACAGGGACCTAAATGGAATTACATACTTTTTTAACAGAATAGAGAACGAGCGGAGGAAGTCTTAAAGTTTATTTTCCATGTCATTAAAAAATTATATCAGTAATGGGACACCTGGGTGGCTCAGTTCGTTAAGCGCCTGAGTCTTGATTTCAGCTCAGGTCATGATCTCCAGGTTGTGAGATCAAGCCCCTGTTAGGGTCTGAACCGAGCATGGAGCCTACTTGAGATTCTCTCTCCTCCTCTGTCCCTCCCCGATTTAGTGCACATGCATGCCCCCTCCCTCTTTCAAAAAAAAATTATATCAGTAAAAGTTTGTTGAAATATATGTATCCATCATATTGACGTACAATCATTTACTTAATTGTTACCATGTTTGAATATCCAGGATGTTCCCATTTTTGTTGTTGTTGTTTTAAACAATGTCAAAATGAATATCTCTTTGCATAAAATATGCTTATATTTTTGGATTATTTTAATTATCTGAGAGTGATGCCACATTCATGATTTATAAATCATAATTTCAGTGTTAGCCTTAAACCATTTTTATACATAATACCGAAGCAGAAGCTAGTTGTTACTTTATTTGTTTTACCATAAAACCAAACAAATAATTAAAATAAAGAAAAACTTTTTGGTCATACATACTAAAGTTACACACATATATACTCTATGACCCAGCAAGTCTGCTACTTAGAAGAAACCCACTAGAAATGATGCTTATGTCCACCATATGGGTTACCTTTAGGGGCACAGATTGGAAGGAGAATTTGGGGAGACTTCTAGGGGGGTAGTAAATGTTTTATATCTTGAACTAGTCATGATCACGTGTGTGTGTGTGTAAATTCATCAAGTTAAACAATTTGTACATTTAAAAGTGCACATTTATAAGTTACATTGCAAGCAAGTTACTGTTGCTATAATTATGCCAAATTAAATACTTCTCCACTTTTGAATTTTGTCATTTTATTTGAAACCTCAAAACAGACAGACAATACATAAAGGACCGAGAGGCGGTAGAGAAGCTTCAGGAACCATTGCTTGATGTGCTCCAAAAGTTGTGCAAGATTTATCAGCCTGAAAATCCTCAACATTTCGCCTGTCTCCTGGGTCGCTTGACTGAGTTGCGGACATTCAATCATCACCATGCAGAGATGCTGATGTCATGGAGAGTAAATGACCACAAGTTTACCCCACTTCTCTGTGAAATCTGGGATGTGCAGTGATGAGCTTTGCAGGGGCAACTGCATCTAGCTCTTTATTTTCCTCATAATATAAATCTGATGTATAACTTTCTTTTATTTCATTTGTACCTGGTTTCACAAAGAATTTTGATGAATATTTATGCAGTAATTACATAACTTCCACAGTTGTAAATATAGAGCTAGATAGGATTACATTCTTTACATTGTATTTTACAAGGCCTCAGGGACTCTTTCATTCTAATTGGCATGCCCTGTTTGCCTAATTAAATTGATCATTCTTCACTTCTCTCCTTGAAATAGGGATGATTTCTATTTTGCTCTTCATCTTACCTTATTGCATATATTATATCAAAGCGTTGTGTTCAATTTTGGCAATAAACTGAACATAAAGGCAACAGGATTTTCTTCTGGAGCAAAGTTTGAAAAATATGCAAACTTATTTCTTTAAATGGTGAATGACACCCTATTGGGCCTGGTGTGTGTGTGTTGGGGGGGGGGGTTGGGTGATGGGTAATTTACAAAAAAGATGAACTCTCACAACACAAATGGTGTTTTTCTCATCCCTGAAGAAGCCCTGGTGAATATTCATTTATTTGTAATAGCCCTTGGATCATTTATTTTCTTTGAAGTTCAAAGAGATAACATATAGAAAAGTTAACGATTCTCAAGTAAAGTATTCTCTCAAGCAATTAGGGTCTCACAGTTAGGGTCTCGAAGCAGCATTTACAAATGCAGACAACTTCCATGATGGGATATTCCCTTTTCTCTCTTAAAAGCACTGTTGGCTTCAGTGCATATAATTAATCTTTTTTTTTTTTTTTTTTGGTTTGTTTTGTTTTGCTTTTGGAAAACACTCCTACAGCTGGGTGCACAGCTGTTGTATACTTCCCCCAAAGCAGGAATTAGTTCATTTCCTTCATTCATTGTTACACTGTTGCATTCTTCTCCCCATTATCCTTTGGTGAATACAATAAAACACCTTCTATAAGTAATGGACTTATATGTCCCTTTCTCCTGAAGTCAGACAAAATGGAGCTTGCTTAGCATGCAAAGTTTTTTTGTATTAAAATATTAGAGCAACCCCAAAGTCCTAAGCATAGTGGAAAAGGGAATGAGATGGGGCTAGCATTAGTTGGATTCCACATGCTACAAGAAGACTTGAATCCTAAGAACAAGATCCCTAAAGGGACACAGTAACTGCCTGGGAGGGTTTACAAAGAAGTGCAGAGGCAAGTTCTATGGGGTCACTGGGCAGGTCTCATGGAAGAGGTGGCATTTCCCTTGGACTTGGAAGGGTAGCCAGAACTTCCTTGGGTGAGGGTGAGTGGGAAGGGGATTCAAGGTGAAAGGAGTGGCAGGAGCAAAAGTACAGGGTGGTGAGTTGTGCAGATGTTAACAAAGCACAAGTAGGGGCGCCTGGGGGGCGCAGTCGGTAAGCGTCTGGCCTTTGGCTCAGGGCGTGATCCCGGCCTTATGGGATCGAGCCTCACATCAGGCTCCTCTGCAGGGAGCCTGCTTCTTCCTCTCCCCCCCCCACCTCGTGTTCCCTCTCTCGCTGGCTGTCTCTGTCAAAAAAAAAAAAAAAAAAAAAAGCACAAGTAATCTGGGGAGAGACAACCCTTAGCACAACCCTGAGCCTCAGTTTCACCAATGTGAAATGAAGATACCAGCACCTACCATCTCAAGGGATTGAGCTAATGAATGAAAAGTAGGAAGCTGCAGGCTCAGCAAGGGAGAGGGGTGGTAAAGAAAGGACACGTCAGACAGAGAAGCCAGTTTCTGTATGCCTCAAGGCAGAGATCCAGTTTGAGGAACTGGATGTGGTTTGGTGTTTCCCAGATTACAAGGCATCTGTAGGGAAAGTGATGGGAAATGAGCTGGAACTGAGGGGGCACTGTAGACAGAGCTAGGAGTTTATCCTGTAGGTGTGGATTTATTCATGTGGTTAAGACCTTATAATAGTCAATGATCCCAGGACACTTCACCGACAGAGTCACCCAGGCACCGCAGATGGTCCTACGGCTGATGTAAGAAAAATTACTGCCTGTGCTCTCTTCTAGGATTCTTATGGTTTCAGGTCTCACATTTAAGTCCTTAATCCGTTTTGAGTTTATTTTTGTAACTACAGTATGTTTTAAGTAATAGAGCATTCTTGCAGAGCTGTGAAAAAGCCAAATCATATCTCAACATCCAAGGAGTATATGATTTTGAGAGGCTCTTCTGTTTGATTAATCAGATAAATGATTATTCCAAATGTAATAACTTAAAATTTAGATTTCCAAGCATAGTGCTTTCTTTTTTTTTTTTTAATATTTTATTTATTTATTTGACAGAGATAGAGACAGCCAGCGAGAGAGGGAACACAAGCAGGGGGAGTGGGAGAGGAAGAAGCAGGCTCATAGCAGAGGAGCGATCTCATAACGCCAGGATCACACCCTGAGCCGAAGGTAGATGCTTAACCGCTGTGCCACCCAGGCGCCCCCAAGCATGGTGCTTTCTTAAAGTGGGGGCACATCTTCACAATTCTGGTAAAATCGTAACTAATAGACTTTATCATCTGATGAAAACAGACCGGTGAGGCTTGCTCTGCGTGTTGCAACCATGGCAATTTCAAGTAAAGTAAGAACCTTTACAATATAGCTATTAACCTAACCACCAATTAGAAAATCTACACATGAAAGTAGATTTTACCTCATTAGGTGGAACCCTCAATTACTAATTGTAGTGTTAAAATCAAGATAGGTAAGATGGTGAGTGTACTTAGGGAGTGGGGTACTAACAGGGAACTCATGTAAAAATGAGGTTAAGAAAGCAACAAGAAACTTTCTTACTTATTATACAGAAGGGAAAAGCAACAAGAATCAAAGAACTTAGAAGAGAACTCCTCACCCAATGTACACATTTAACCAGTGAGGGATATGGGCATAAAGAGAAGTGATTTGCTTAGACTTTTTGATTGAAGATTCACTTTCCTCCTCTCTTCTATCTTTATAAGGTACAGAAGTTACCAAGACAAACCACATAGACAATGAGAATAAGAAGAAAGCAAGCATAAAATACCCTGCCAAAGTTTCAGTAAATGGTTTAGAAATATTAAGTGTGATGTGTGTGTGTGTGTGTGTGTGTGTCTATGTGTGAGAGAGACATACACACAGAGTGTTTATGTACATATATGAGTATAGCATACTTTCAATTTTTAGTAAGTGGTATTCAAATGTTTAGGCACATAGTACACATGTAAGAAAAAATTGTTAACTAATGACTAATGACTCATCAAACTTCTGTAGAGAAGTGTACAGATTTTGATATTAGTACTCAATAAATCCAATTTAAAGCTACAACTCCACTTTGAAATTTGGCTACATGAAGTAATACGACAAATTGTCCTTAGTTTTAAACAGAAACACTATAATAACATACATTTATTTGAAAAACAAGTGAAAATGATCTATTGTAGTCAGGGGCATCAAAGGGTTCTGGGATCAACTTCAGTAAAAAAGAAAGAGCAACCAGTATAGGGCATCAGGTTCAATTCCCACTTATATGTCAAGTTTTGGATGACCATCTTACCCACCCACCCCAGAATGTAAGTTCTGTGAGAACAGGACCCTTTGTGCTAGGATAGAGTCTGGTGTGGGTCAAGTACTCAATAATTTTGTTGAATTAAATTCTCAAATCTGTTTCTCCTGCACCAACCAATTAAACCACTTCTGAGCATCTCTACCTGCATGTTCCTCTCACACTTCCAACTGAACACACTCCAAACCAAAGTGCAGTTTTCTTTCCCCATGGTTATTTTCCCTGTGTTCCTTAGAGTGACACCATTATCACATGATTACTAAGTCCAGATCAGTCAGCATCTTAAGAGGCTTCTTCCTTTCCATCTCTTTTGAATTAGTTTAGGTAATTGTTAACTTTTAGTTTTTAGAATTGTCGCCAGTCTCACTCCGTTTTTCAAAAATCCTTGAAAAATTTTTTCTAAAACATACCATCATATCATTCCTTTTTTATAACCAATCCCAAATGACTACAAGAAAAATTCTAAACTCCTCAGCATCTACCAGAACTTTCATCTGTGCCTACTCTTCCAGCTTGATCTATCTCCCAATCTCCAATCTTTAATCATTCAAAACTACTATTCCCAGAACATTCCAGGTGCTCTCACATCTCTGGAACCATGTGTTCTCTTTGCCTGGAAAGTACTCCTTAATCCCAATTATCCTTGCTCTTGTCAGATTCCTAATCACCCTTCAAAACTCAGCTCCTTTCAAACCCCTGACCATCACCTTCCAAGCCTGTTAGGTGTCCCCTGCTTTGCAGACCTCCACTGAGCCTTTACCACGCTGGTGAGCACTTTGAAAGCAGGAACTGTCTTCTTCATTTTTGTCTCCTCAGCAAAGCAGCAGCAGGACCGCCTCATTGTTCGTTTGTTTGTTTTTTTAAGATTTTATTTATTTGACAGAGAGAGAGAGCAAGCACAAGCAGGGGGAGCAGCAGGCTCCCCGCTGAGCAGGGAGCCCCAGGCAGGCTCAATACCACGACCCTGCGATCATGACCTGAGCCCAAGGCAGACGCTTACGGACTAAACCACCCAGGCGCCCATTGTTTTTGATGACTGAATGAAGGAATAAATTCTAGAGAGAGAACATCATTCCAGATCAATGCCCTCATTTTACAGATGGGAAACTGAGGCCCAGAGTGGTGACATGATCTGACAAAATCGAACTAAGAGGCAGGGACCTCCAGGCTTTTGGCTACTGAGTCCCCCCCCCCGCCCCCACTATTAACAAGTCCCATTACAGTTAGTTATCAGAGACCGAATTACTGCTACACTGAAGTCCAGTCCTTGCTCTATTTCACCCCTCCGAGCTAGTAAGCGTCCCTCATTGTGATGAGGTTAATTTTTTACCCCCCCCCCCCCCCATCTTGTGTGTTTCCTGAAGTAAGAGCCAACATCCTCTGTTTGCCTCCAGTTGTGGCCGACAGCTACAGGATCCTCTCCATCTTTCAACACCGACACTCACAGGAAGCGGGACGTCTGTCGGGAAGGTTTCTGCTTAGGACTCCCATTCCTACTGGGTGACAGTTTGTCTCCGGAAACCGTGGCGCCCTCAGTACAGCCAGATCTCCAGTGGTTTACGGTTGGGAGGGGCTCTTAACAGAAGAGGGTAAGACTCAGGGCAACACCCTTGAACTCTAACCCTGGAACTCTCCAGGATGCTTACAGGCGACGTCGATTCACTTCTTCTGCCTATCCGGACAAATATCGGGGCTGTTGAGGTCGCCGAGGGGCCAAATGGGGGGACTTGCCCCGTGACCAAGCCACTTCGCCTTTCGGCGAAAAGCGGGGCTGGGCCACGAGACTTGGGAGACTCCAAGCGGTGGAAGGCGGGGCGCCCCGGACTGACTGAGACGCGCGCGAAGGTCGCGCGCTCCCGGCGGCCGGGGCGGGGCCTCCAGCCACGCCCTCCCTCCGCCTTCTGATTGGTCCTTTCGAAACAGGCAGCGAACCGCGGCGAGCCCTAAGACCCAGGCGGAGGCGGCAGCGGCGGCGGCGGCGGCGGCGGCGGTTGGTCTGGGGCGTGCCGACTTCGCACAGATTGAACCGAGATGTCACCCTGCAGGGAGAAGTGACCATCCCGCGCCAGGGCGGGTGAGTACTTCCCTGTCTGCCTTCTCTTTTCCTCGCGAGCCTTTCTTCGCCTTCTTGGGGCTCCTGCGCTTCAGTCTGCGGGCTCGAAGACCCTCGGCGCTCCGCCGAGTCGATGCGCTTGTTTGGTTGGGTCTCGAAGCTGCAGGATTCAAGACGCTCTGCGATTGGCCCGCCGCGGGAGCCTCGTCCTCTGATTGGTTCCTGGGGCTGTCAAGGTGAAGTTTTGCCTGCCCTCTCCTGCCCACCTTGGTGCAGAGAGAGGGGCAACAGGTGTGCAGGGGCCGGGGAAGGACAGGTGCGGAAGTAGTAGATTGAGTAAGAGGTATCGGGCCGTTACCGGTCTGCTTTAGAATCCAGAGAGGGATCAGAGCCTGAAGCTAGTTGAAGATCTCCAGGGGCACCCTCATTCCCAAGCGCCTAGCACATATAGGGTCACTCAGGTCCTCAACACCACCCTTTGGAAGAATTAATGAAGTCACTGACCTTGGAAAGAGAACTACACAGACGGTTATTTTGCCCTCTGGGAAAGTTTACAGCCTCTTCTCTATTCTCTCCAATCCGGGAAGGGCTCTGCTTTCCCAGCTGCACCCCTTAGTTTGGAGGGCTGCCTTGGGGGTTGTATTGTAAAAGAAAGGGAAGCCTTGTAGATTGCCCTGGAAATCTGGGGAAACTTTCGGAAGGCGTCCTTCCTCACGCAGTCACGCCTGGTTCCTAACTAATCTTTTCAAATTGAATTTTATGGATTTAAGAGTGCTTTGTGGTATGCATGGCGGAGTTGCTGACCTAGTCCTTAAGTGAAGAGATGGTTTTTGCAAGCCCAGTCCAAGTCACACTTTGGATTTTGTTTTACTCGTGTGAAGAGCGCTAATAACTAATTTATCAGAAGATAAGCAGTTGGTGAACTACTATATGATCATCTTTCTTGGCACTTAAATTATTAGGAATTGGAATTCTAGCCACCTCGGATTTTCCTTGGGAGGAGATTGGGTTGGCTTTGAATGAAAAAGTGGAAACTGGTGAGAGTCTTCTAGCATAAATTCTGATACAAGTTGTCTGTCTGATTCATCTGTTTCAAAAATTCATTAACAGCTTTGGATAGTAGGTGTCTGCTATTTTGACATTATTGAATTAAGAGTAATATTTCTTTTTAGCATAGCAAAGTTGCTAAGCATGCAGGCTCTGAAATCAGGGTTTACCATGCGGTGACCTTAGGCAAGTTATTTAATCTTTCTGAGCCTAAATTTCCTAATCTGTAAAAGAAGGTTAATAATAGTTCCTACCTTATCGATGGGAGGATTGTCTTGAGGATTAAATGAAATAATCCATGTAAATAGTTTAGTACAGTGCCTGACATATAGCTATTATTATTTCTGTTCTGTTTAATTTGGATTAAAGGTTTCAAGCTACACCCAAAGGACTGAGAGGCACAGAGGTAAGGGTAGTGCCAGAGGCAGTGATGAGTTCTTATTCATTGATTAATTTAATACCTGTAAGCACTAAAAATAGTAACTATTGCTATTTATCAAATACATTATTACCTAGACGGTGCAGGTATGTGTTTTAGGTCCTTTACTTATATTAATGTTAAACCTCTTAGTAATCCTGTAATGTAGTTGGTGTTATCTGCATGTTATAGGTGAGGAAACTGTAGCTCAGAGAAAGCAGATAACCTACTAAGTCCACTTGGAATTCAGTCCACCCCCGTTTTTTGTGGGTCACACTGCCCTTCATTTATATTCATGCCGTTACATGACTTCTCTGCACAGAGTTGTTTGTATGGCCCAGGTTCATTTCTGCCATGGGCACAGTTTTATTTTTGAATATTTAATAAAAAAATAGTAAGAAATAATTTGACGGTAGATCAAAGTGTCTGATAAGAGAAGAATGTCAGCAATATACATGCTATTACTAAAAAACTAAACGAGTCTGATGGTGTTTGGAGAATTGGCCAGTGCATCTATGTACATCACATAGAATTTGAGAGAATAGGAAACTTGAGTCTGTCAGTAAGTTTATCTCACTTCCAGTTTCACAATTTTTAATTGAAATTTAACTGCCATAAAGAAATGCCTCAGAGGGCATGTTCACAAGATAAGGCAGTCATTGCATTTGTATTTCTTTAGTGTTTCTCCTTCTAAAAACAAAAGGTTTTCTCATGTTAATACATCGTTGTTTTAAAAGAAAGTTGCCATTTATTTTATCAACAAATTGCTAATTTCCAAAGAACTAGAATGTAATAAAATGTAGCATATGCACTAAATGTTAATTTCATCTTTGATGTTGAAAGCATCTTAGGAATTTATAGTACTATGACCATCAGTCATATGACAGATATTGCTGAAGTGCTGACTGATAGAGATTTCTGCCTATTGTCACACAACGTATACTTTTCTGTAACAGTATACAATTAACTATGGTCGAAGAGCTCACTTTATATAGTTTCAAACATAATGACTTTTATTTTCTCTTGATGGATGACGTTACTATTTTGGATTCTAAAAATAAAATTGACTGTTGAAAAACTTGTTTGACTGTGTTCAGAAGTTTTTCTTTTTTATACCTTCCTCCCCCAATTTAGAAAACATTGTGCTCCCAATGACGTAATTATAGATACTGTTCTGCAGATTGTTTTTGGTCACATAGCATCTTTTCATATCAGTAGATATAGCTCTTATTTTTTCAAGTGGCTGAATGAATCCACTGTATGAATGTAATACAACTTATTTGAGCAGTTTCCTGTTAATAGATGCTTTATGTTGTTTTTTACATTTCTTTCTATTAGTGTTTGTGTATGCGTATGTTTTCCATAGAGTTTTTTAGTTTTTCATATATAAAGGCAAACTGATTTTAAGTTCTTTAAAAATTTTATGATCAATGAATAGTTCTATTGAACAAAAAATTAAGTTACTCAGGTTGAATCACTACAAAACATTGCAAGAGAAAAATTTCGAATAGAAAAGCAAAGATTCCCAACAAATGAATAATCTTTATAATTTTGCAAATAACATGTGGTGTTTTTGTGAAGCTGTAAGAATCTTACTTCTTTCTCTTGAAAATATTTATCTGCTTTGGAAGCTGCTTTTTCCTTAAATGAGTGTACGACAGATTTACTTCATTACTGTTTCATTTTCTCTTTAGTGATAAATGCAACATTTATTGTATTTAGGAGTAATTCTGGTACTAATTTTAACACTAATTTCTACCTAGTAATAGAAGAAATGCAGAATGTTACCCCCATAAGGTTCTTATTTGAGAAAGTATAGAGTAAAATAAAAGCATATATTGCTGTGTAACCTAAATTAGGGAGGGAGTTTGGGAACTTTTTTTAGAGGAATTGAATCAAGATAAGTAGGAATGAGTCTGGAAGAAAAGAGGAGGAAGATTGTTGCATGTAGATAGATCATCAGGTGCAAAGTCCCAGAGGTGAGAGAGCATGCTTGAAGGGTCTAAAAGAAGTTTGGAGTATGAGGGTCATAAGGAGAGGCTGGAGGGGATCGACCAGGCTTTGTTAGCTTTGTTGAGGAGTTGGGGCTTTATCCTGAAGGCACTGGAGGGTCATTAGGGTTTTAAGCAGGGAAGTAGAAAGGTGTCCTCAGATGAGGGTTTGCGAAGGATCAACCTGGCTGCAGCACATGAAGAGCCGGTTGGAGGCTTGCAGAGCTGGGGAAAGGGCGCCTGGTTGGAAGCTGTTTCAGTAAACCTAGAGGGGGTGATGGTGGCTTGAACTAGAGGAGTGGCTACAGATACTGAGGAGAAAATTTAGAGGTAGAAGCAACAAGATATTGTCACTGTTTTGACTGAGGGATGCAAGGAGGCAGTGGAGACGTGGGAGAGGAAGGAATCATGGATGACCTATTTAACTTGGTGAATGTTGGTGCTGTTCCCTGAAATAGTAAACACGAGAAGCCTTTGTAAATATTTAAATGAGTGAGTATATGAATAAATGATCTCAGTTAAACAAAAGTAGGGCCATTTGAAGATGATGATGATGATGATGTGATGATGGTGATGATGATGATGATGATGACGACGATGATAGCACATAGCAGAGTGGGTTTTACCTATATAAATTTTGCATGTTTTTGTTTGGTTGGTTTTATTTATGTTTTAGGATACTATATAAACTGTTGCCATTTTTCTCGTTGTTTCAATATGTTGGGCTCACTATGTCTTCCCATCATGTTCTGGATGCATGTCGCTTTCTCGGGGCCAAATGTCTTGACCCTCTGGGCACAGCTTCCTTTCTCCACTTAAGATGTGTATTACTTTCCTATTACTGCTGGAACAAATTACCACAAACTGAGTGGTTGAAAACAACACAAACTTCTTATCTTATGGTTTGGGAGGTCACAAACCCTAAATGAGCTAAAAAAAAAAAAAAAAGATGTTATCAGGGCTTCCTTTGTTCTGGAGGCTCCAAGGGAAAGTCCATTTCTTTCCCTTTTCCAGCTTTGAGAGGGCACCTGTGTTCCTTGGCATCTTCCTCCATTTTCAAGGCTGGCAGTGATGCAACTCAATCTGTTTCTATGCTTCTCACATCATTCTCTGACTTTTCTGCATCCCTCTTTTAAAAAAAAAGTATTTATTTTTATTGAGGTATAATTGACATATCCTATTATATTAGTTTCAGATATATAACATACATGATTTGTTATTTGTATAGATTGTAAAATGATCACCATAATAAATCTAGCTAGCATCCATCCCATACATAGTTATAATTTTTTTCTTGTGATGAGGACCCTTAAGATCTACTCTCTTAGCAGCTTTCAAATGTGCAATACAGTATTATTAACTATAGTCACCATGCTATGTATTACATCCCTATGACATATAAACTGTAGGTTTTCACCCTTTGAACCCCTTCACCCGTTTTGCCCACCCCCTAGTTCCCACCTCTGGCAACCACCAATCTGTTCTCTTTATATATAAGCTTGGTTGGTTGGTTTGTTTAGAATCCACATATTAGTGAGATCATACAGTATTTGTCTTTCCCTATCTGACTTATTTCACTTAGCATAATGCCCTTAAGGTCCATCTATATTGTCACAAATGACAAGATTTCATTCTTTTTTATGGCTGAGTAATATTCCATTGTATTCATATATCACATCTTTATCCATTCATCCATCAGTGGACACTTAGGTTGTTTTTGTATTTTGGCTATTGTAAACAATGCTGTAGTGAATGTGGGGATGCGTATAGCTTTTCAAATCAGTGTTTTCATTTTCTTTGAATAAATACCAGGAAGTGGAATTGCTAGATCATATGGTAGTTCTGTTTTTCATTTTTTGAGGAACCTCGATACTGTTTTTCATAGTGGCTGCACCAATTTACATTCCCACCAACAGTGCATGAGGTTTCCCTTTTCTCTCCATCCTCACCAACACTTGTTATTTCTTGTCTTTTTGATAAAAGTCATTCTGACAGGTGCAAGGTGGTATCTCATTGTGGGTTTGATTTGCATTTCCTTGATGATGAGTGATTTTGAGTGTCTTTTCATGTGTCTGTTGGCCATCTGTATGTCGTCTTTGGACAAATATCTATTCAGGTCTTCTGTCCATTTTTTAATCAGATTGTTGGTTTTGCTATTGAGTTGAGTTGGATAGTAACTGCTTATCAGATATATGATATGCAAATATTTTCTCCCATTCTGTAGGCTGCCTTTTCATTTTGTTGATGGTTTACTTCGCTGTGCATCAGCTTTTTAGTTCGTGTAGTCCCACTTATTTATTTTGGCTTTTGTTGCCTTTGCCTTGGGAGTCAGAGCCAAAAATCATCTTCAAGACTGATGTCAAGGAACTTACCACCTATGTTTTCTTCTAGGAGTTTTATGGTTTCAGGTTTTACATTCAAATTCAACTCTTTAATCCATTTTGAGTTAATTTTTGTGTATGGTATAAGATAGTGGTCCAGTTACATTTTTTGCATGTGGTTGTCCAGTTTTCCCAACACCATTTACTGAAGAAACTATCCATTCGCTATAACATATTTTAGGCTCCTTTGTTATAAATTGACCATATATGTGTGGGTTTATTTCTGGGTTCTCTAATTTGTTCCATTGACTTATGTGTCTGTTTTCATGCCAGTACCATAATGTGTGTTTTTAAAGATTTTGTTTATTTATTTTGAGAGAGAGAGAGAGAGAGAGAGAGAGAGAGAATGAGTGAGGGGGAGGGGTGGAGGGAGAGGAAGAAGCAGACTCCCTGATGAGCAGGGAGCCTGACATGGGGCTCAATCCCAGCACCCCAGAATCATGACATGAGCCAAAGGCAGACACTTAACGGACTGAGCGACACCCAGGTGCCTCTGTTTTTTTTTTTTTAATTGAAGTGTATGTAACACACAACGTTACATTCGTTTCAAGTGTACAACATAGTGATTCCACAAGTCTATACATTATGCTGTGTTTACCGCAAGTGTAGTTACCCCACACGTTTTGATTATTACAGTTTTGTAATATAGTTTGAAAACTGGGAGAGTGATGCCTCTAGCTTTGTTCTTCCTTAAGATTGCTTTGGTTATTTGGGGTCTTGTGGTTACATATACATTTTAGGATTGTTCTATTCTGTTTCTGTGAAAAATGCCACTGGAATCTTGAGAGGGATTGCATTGAATCTGTAGATTACTTTGAGTAATGTGGACATTTTAACAATTTGATTCTTCCAGTTTAAGAGCATGGAATATCTTTTCATATATTTGCATCTTCTTCAATTTCTGTCATCAATGTCTTATAATTTTCAGTTTGTACAGGTCTTTAACCTCCTTGGTTAAATTTATTCCCAGGTAGTTTATTCTTTTTGATGCAACTCTAAAGGAGATTGTTTTCTTAATTTCTCTTTCTGATAATTTGTTACCAGTGTATAGAAACAACAGATTTCTATGCATTGATTTTTAAATCCTGAAACTTTGCTGAATGCATTTATTCTAAGAGTTTTTTGGTGGTCTTTGGGGTTTTTTATATATAATATCATGTAATGTGCAAATAGTGACAGTTTTATTTCATCCTTTCCAATTTGGATACTTTTCTTTTTCTTGTCTAATTGTCTTGGCTACGACTGCCAAATACTATGTTGCATAAAAGTGGTGAGAGTAGGTATCCATGTCCTGTTCTTGATCTTAGAGGAAAGATACTCAGCTTTTGACCATATGATGTTAGCTGTTGGCTTGTCATATATGACCTTTATTATGTTGAGTTATGTTCCCTCTATACCCACTCTGTTGAGAATTTCTCATAAATCATTTTTGAATTTTGTTAAATGCTATTTCTATATCAATTGAAGTGATCATATGATTTTTTTTTTGTTAACATGGTATATCACGTTGATTGATTTGTGGGTGTTGAACCATCCTTGCATTCCTGAAGTAAATCCCACTTGATTATGGTATATGATCCCTTTAATGTATGTTGAATTCAGTTTGCTAATACTTTGTTGAGGATTTTTCCATCTATGTTCATCAGGGATTTTGGCCTCTGCATTCCTCTTATAAAGACTCTTGTGATTTGACATTTGACCTACCAAGATAATCTCTCATCCCAAAGTCTTTAATTTATTCAATCTGCAATGCCCATTTTGCCCACAAAGGTAGCATTTTCACAGGTTCTGGGGATTAGGATGTAAACATTTTGGGAAACCGTTATTCTGACTACCACAAATAGAGTTTATTTAAGATGTGATAAAAACGTACTTGTCCACTGAGGTACACAAATTCCTGAGTAGCACATTGCTTCCAGAATCCTTTTCACTTGGACCCTCCGCCTATACACCATTCTTAGTCATCTTTTTTCCTTTGTGATTCTTTTGGTTATTAGGCATCTCACTTGACCTGCTGGTACTTTGACCAGTAACCACTATATGTATTCCACCTTGGACATGCTGGGTGAGAGGCAAAATCATTTTTCAACTGATGTCACAAAATAAATAAAAATAATAAAGAATACCAAAAAAAGGTCTCCCAGTAGATACTTGTCTACTGTGTAGCTGCTTCCAAGCTGCTGTCACATTTTGTTCCACAGCAGAAACACTGTGGAGAAGGGAGACAACCCAATTTTCCCTAGAGATTTTGATATTTCTCCTACCAAAAGTGTTTCCTAAACTTTAGGCTTGAATACTTCTTTCAGTACTACTTCCAGCAGCAGTCCAGGAACTTACAATATAGTTGGCAAAGCAATGTACAGAAATAACACAAAATGGTATGAAGCAGTGTAAAGGCAAGTGATTGGGGAAATGCTCTTTGAATTCAAGAGCGAAAGATAAAATCAGAAGTCATTCAGTCCAGTCAGGAAGGGCTACTGGGAGGAGGTAAGTCAAATAAATTATAAGCCTGGGTTAGTTGAGATGATGAAGAATCTTTTCAGCTATTCTTTCTCTATCTCCTTTGCTAACTCCTCTCATGTTTAAATGTTGGATTTTCTCAGGACTTATTCTTAGGCCCTTATCACTGCTTTCTCCATTTCTTTCCTCAGATCTCATTCTTCTCAATGGCTTTACCTTCCAAGTATTTGCCGACAATTTCTACCTCCTCTTGAACTTTCTTCTCAGCTCTAGATTAGTATTACCAACTGCCAGACAGACACTTCCACTTGGATGTCTTTAAAGCCTTCCCAAATTAAACATGATCAAAACTCAGCACTTTTGACCGATCAGTACTGTGTTCCCTGCCTCGATTTGTTCATACTCCTGTCATCCTCAGCTCAATAAATGCTCCCACTCTGTATTTGCTCAATTGCTTAAGCCAGAAACCTGGGAGTCATTCTTGACATTTCACTCTGCCCTTAATCCTTCCCTTCCACCCTTCCTCTCTAACCATTATCAGGTCTTGGTTCTGACTGAAGTGGATATAAAGTCCATCCACTTCTCTTGAGTGGAGACAATGTTGGCATTCTAGATCAGTCACCATCATTTGTCACTGAACTACTGCAGTCCTGCAGATTTTCTAACTCTTCCTCTGCCAGGCTCCTCTCCATCTCTTTTCCTGTGTGCTCCCATTTCCTGTATGGTCTCACTGTTTCTACCCTCTCTGTGACTCCTTCTTTCATTGTTTCCCCTGGTTCTTTCCCCTGCATCTCTATCCATCCCCATTCTGTTTCCTTCCCTCTTTCTCTGTTAAACCCATCACTATTTCACTATTGTGTTCCTCTCTCCCCCTCAAAGAGCTCTTTTGAAACTCGGAATGAGACTGTCTCTCACTTGGTCAAAGCTCTCCCATGGCTTCTCACTGCAGCTAGAATAAACTCTAATTTCTTCAGCAGGCCTTGTGTGACCGGGCTGCTGCCTAACTTTTCCAACCCCTCCTAAGTCACACCCTGTCCATGCTGCAGCCATACCTGCTTCTTTCCATTCTAGGAATATGCCACATTCCTCAGAGTCTTCACAAAAATTATTCTCTGTACTTAGAACTCTTCCTCTCATTCCCTGACTAATTCCTACCATTTTTCAAATTCATGTTTTCCCTCCAGCAAAACCATTTCTAATCATTCAATCTAAGTCTAAAGTAGGCCCCTGCTGTTTCCTTCCCTGTTCTTTCCTTCAAAGTAAAATTATCATGATTTAACACTGTGTATTCACTTGTGTGGTTGCTTTTTAAAATTTTCCCGACTGGTGTATTGGTTCCGTAAGGGCAGGCACACATCTGTTACGTTCATTACTGTGTCTCTTGGCTGTGGTGCTAGTTCATTAAAGAGGAAGAGTAGATGCTTGTCGAATCAGTGACTGAGTGTACATCCCATGGAAAAGCATACAGCCTGAACAGTGATGTAGCCACAAAAATGAACAAAACTGAGGGAGGACAACGAGGAGACAGGCTGAATGGAGTGAAGGGCTGATGTTACATAAGTTCCCGAAGACTTGTATTCTAGCAAAGAGAACTGTGAGTCACAAATTCATACCTGAGTATCCTCCCCATGATGACATGGCTATTTTAAAGCTTTTGCTTTCACTTATAACTATATTTATTTATCTGTTAGTAAAAGAAGCTTCCCATATTATGTTTAATGATTTCTGGGTATTATTAGCCTTATTTCTTTTTAATTTGATAAGTTATATTAAATGAACTATAATTATGTCTCATCATAGCATTAATCATACCAACTCATTTGTTAAGTGATAGTTATGTGTCAGCTACTTCATGTGTATCATCTTATTTAATCTTTGAAATAACCATATGAAGGAGGTGGTGATATCCCATTTTACAGATGAGAACACTGAGAATCAGAAAAGTTAAGCACCCCAAGGTCGTATAGCTAATATGCTGGACCTGGACTTCAAACCGGATGTGTCTGCTACTTTCTACTACCATAGTTGGTGCCTTTATTTTGAGTTATTTTAGTACACATTTAAAAAAACGAAATATCTTTGGTATGGCTATAGCATTTCTATTTTCCTTATTAGACAATTAGGAAATATTTAACCCAGAATTTTAAAACTAAGAAAGTTCCCTCCAACCACAAGTAAATCAGAGAGGCTATTTTCTTCAGTTGTTTTTCTAAATGAAGCATTAAAAATTGATGAAATGGCTTTTGACATACAGAAAGTCATACAGGCTAGTATAATAACACCTGTGTTCTCACCATTTATCTTGAAATAAAATCTTACCAGTACAGTTGAAAGGCTTCTGTGCATTCCTTCCCAGTCTCATCTTCCTCCCTCTCCTCAGCAGTAAGCATTATTCCACTATCCCAATTTTGGCATTTATCATATCCCTGCAGCTTATGTGTTTTGGCAGTAGTCTCATGTCTGAGGGCTAAATGTGGTTCAGTGGCAGTTAATGTCATTATTTTTCTGAAAAAAACTTGTTTCTTTGCTTTTTTGCCATTCTTCCCCCCCCCCCATTTGTACCAGGAATGAGCTATGCCACCTTATGCTCTGCCATCATATCTTATAATGTGGATGCGGGATAACTCAGTTTCAAAGCCTACAGCTATGGGAAAAAGGATCCGTTCAACAGGTTGGCATTTTCCCCCATCGTGATCTGAAGTCAAATTAGTACTAAGAGGCTAACCATAAATGATCTTGAGGACCTCATGGCTGAACCTGTTTTTGAGATGAGTGGGTTAGGTCCAAATCCTGTTCAGGTTCCAGGTGGATGAGTGAGTGCCTTCTGTGTTTCTGTTTTTCTCAGATTTTGTAAGTATAGTACTCTTCCTCTAAGATCTCTGTATAAACTCCTGGTCTTGTGAATGGTTCCCAGCAGGATTACAGTATAGTTTGGGCTTGGTCACATGAGAGATCTTTTTGCCCAAATCTAAGGGAAAAGACTTCCTAAAGTTGGCAAAGAATTGAAATAGGCTCCTTCCAAAAGAGAGAAAGACAAAAGCAAAACAAAACAAAAAAAGGCAATGATTTGCTGATTAAGACGCAGCTCCAAAAATGACGTGTTGCTGATTCAACGTAATTGGTTTATGTGAGAAAAATAGAGACTGAGACTTCTAGGGAAAGATAGAAAAGAGGAAAATGAGTAGTAACGAAATGAGTGAGAGGCAAGAATTGTGGTTGTGATGCAGACTTGGGGGGGATAACTATGGAACAGATTTTACTCTTTGGATTAAATGCTCGAGGACACAAAAATGACTAGAAAATATCAATAACTGTCTTTCAGCATCCAGGAATATGATGAGTAATCGTTAATTAATTGATTCACTGATGCCATCTCATCAGTTTATAGAGGTTTCCCAATAAGAACATATATTTGCATATGTGATAGTTTTTCATATATGAAGATACATTTATAGCTTATCTGAGTACAATTTCATTAGAGAATTTCTTTTTTTTTTTTTAAAGATTTTATTTATTTATTCGACAGAGATAGAGACAGCCAGCAAGAGAGGGAACACAAGCAGGGGGAGTGGGAGAGGAAGAAGCAGGCTCACAGCAGAGGGGCCTGATGTGGGGCTTGATCCCATAACGCCAGGATCACGCCCTGAGCCGAAGGCAGACACTTAACCGCTGTGCCACCCAGGCGCCCCTAGAGAATTTCTTTTTAAAGGTAATTCAGATGGTTATATTTTTCTCATCTTTAAAGTCGTTCTTTGCATTACACAAGAAGAATGCTTTGAAAAATATGTATATAAAAGATTCTTCTAAAAGTTCAAGTGACTGAAGGTTGTACACAAATTCTTCATTTCTTTCGTAAAACCGACTTTGTTGGGTTTTCCATAAAAAGTGCAACTACTAAACATTCTTGTGATAGCTTCTTTGTGAATATGTCACTGTTCTTGATTTGCACACGCCTTATAATTTAGGCCTTCTTTTGTTTTGGGTTGGCAGTTCCAACTGTTAAAGCTCTTGTCTGATTATGTGGGACTCCTTATTTTAATGGCAGCAGCTTCTTTGCTGCATTTTTAAAAAATGGTCTCGGAAGCTTCTTACTGTGGATCTTTGTTGAGGACAAAGGATTATTTATGCTAAAGGAAAATGTATTCCGCACTGAATTAGCTCGTGGGAAGCATAACAAGCTCATTTGTAATGCTCAATTGTACTTTGGCCTTTTGCTGTGGTAGAGAGAAGGAAAAATGACATCAAAAAGGACATTCTGCTGTCCTTTGCCTTGCCGCAAAGAAAACGTGATGTAATATTAGACTTTTCAGTTAGAATTAGCTCAAGTTCGACTTTGGTACCAGAAGAAATGTTCCTGAAAGGAAAGTGGTATATGTAGTTGATACTGTGCATGAGGTATGTTTGGTATAACTTAGAGGAGAAAGTAACTTTTCCTTGGAAATTGACAGCATTATAGACCATTTTTATTTTTTTCTTCTAATGTTTTAATGGTGGTTTATAATAAAAAATAGACTACTATATTATGCTGTTTTAAGCAATCAAAAATCCTAGGTTTTATATAGTCTCTATTATTCTGAGTGTTTTTAAACTCTTCACTTTTTTCCCCATCTAAAAAAACATTAAATAATTGTATTAACCTAATTAATTAAAATTGTATTTTTTTCCTATAGATTTCAAAAATAGTACTTTGAAGTTAAAATTGCTGTTTCTTTTCTTTTCTTTTCTTTTCTTTTCTTCTCCTTTCTTTTCTTTTCTTCTCTTTTCTTTTCTTTTTTCTTTTCTTTTCTTTTTGTCTTTAGCACCTAATGGAGAAAATAGCTTATGAAAAATTATTATGGAAAGGCATTGTATTGTTTTATAGTTAAAGTTGACGTCTGTCTTTATTACCTTGTTGTCTGGCAGAAGAAGCTAATGGCTAAGCTTGTGAATTTCTACAAAGTCCAGATGAACTTATATGATATGATCTCTTTATAAAAACCAGATGAGAGATACTTGACTTCAGTATCAGTTGTTGTGCTGTTGGTGTTTGCATTATAGTTTACAATATGTTTACAGGGGAAAATTGGGGGAGACTTTTGTATGTGCTAAGTTTTATTGTCAGTTTTATTTTTCTAGCCAGATGCTTCCGGAATTACCTTGATATTAGTGCCAGAAACTACATATTAAATGTGTTTCAGGTTTTCCTCTTCCAAATGAGGAGTACTTTCATAAGTGAGAAGCTAGGAGTGATTATTGAATTCTGCTACAGTCACACTATTCCAAATAGAAGAAAAGTTTTGGGTTTTCAGACAAATAGCAGACTAAAGCAGATTCCTTGTAATTTGGGGGTTTGGGGAGTAGGAAAGCTACTGTTATTTGCATATTAATGTTTTGTTCTATTTTCAGAAAAGCAATTTCATTTCAATATAGATGACCATGCAACCTGCAATTCAAGTAAGTGTTTTTCTTGGAAAACAATGTATTTAAATTATGAGATAATAATTATATGAGATTATATAAAATTATAATAATTAGTAGAATACTAAAATTATCCCGAAATGTTTTTACTGTACTAGTTCTTTTAAGCATCAGATTTTAATAACAGGAATTACTATATTTTAACTTTCTAGCTTTGAAAAGATTTTAATTTGAAGCTGTCATTTATACAAATTATTTGTAAGAGTCAAAAATTCCTTAGAATTGGTGAGTCCATCTTACTTACACTACGTTGGGAAGAGAATCGGAACATTTTATCGTTTTCCTTTCCTTACAATTGAGTATGTATTTGAAAGTAAAAGAGCTCTCAATGAAAACAATTATAAATTATTTATTTTAGATAATTATGCCTGTGGCCTCTAATGCCTGTAAATGACCAGACATTAAAAATTAAAATGTGAAGTGTTTTTTTGTTCTTTTTTTGGTGAGGGGAGGCAAGATAGAGATAATTAGATAAACCAGAATAATCTCACATTTGAATGATTTCCAGAATTGGTATTTGCTATATTGTTCTTGTATTCTTTCAAAAGTTTTCTTTTGATATAACTAGAATATGTTTGAATCTTAATTTAAAGATAAAAATCACATTGAAATTCTACCTATAAAGATGTAAGCACTTTGCCTTGCAAAGCGAGAACTTTAGAATCAATCATTTCTGGTTTGGGTTCTGCCACTCTGATTGTGAGATTCTGGCAATTTATTTTACCTCTGCTTCCTCACCTCCTAGGTGAATATAATAGCACTTATTTTTCAGGGTCATTGTTCAGGAAATGAATGGAATCAACGAGAGAACATGAGCAAAGTGCCTGCTAGAATGTATGTCGCATAGTAGACACTTCAGAAATTTGGTTGTATCATTGGTGTAACAAAATTCTTCACATATAAAACTGGAGATTATACCTGTGTCATGAAAGCCTTTCTTCCTTCCTTCCTTTCTTTGTTTCTTTCTTTTGAAAGAAGCCTTAGCAAGATGACAGTGGGTGAAAACTAAAGATTATTTATCAAATGTTAACAATTCTGAATATAATCCTGCTTATTCTCTGTCCTATGTGTGTTATGCAGCTATATCCTCTATATTAATAAAGAGATCTATTATACATTTTTCCTTTTGGGACTTGGGAGTACATGGCAGTCTCCCAAAAGGTCTTATTCTTGCTCTTGGGGTCCCCTCAAATCCATATTGAGTATGCTCAAAACTCCTTTATTACTCAAAACCATTTTTTATCTGATTATTTCTATTTGTCCTCTCTTTATCTAAGTCTCAGAAACATCATCAGTTTCATGTTAATTATATTTTCTTGATTCTTTATAGGGTGCTTTTTATAATTTCTGCATTGACTATATTTTTCTCATTCTACCCTAATGCCATTAATATTTTCTTAACTTGGTGACTTTCTTCATAGTTCTGTTTTATAGTTCCATGAAACCTTCTCTGATCTTGTGTCTATAGATCCAACTTTATTAATTCTTCTCCAAGAATACTCTTGACATCTGGTCATGGACGTTTTTGCTTTCCTCCCTGATGAGTGTGAAAACTTTGTAGGATTTTCACCTCTTTCTTTTCTAATTATATTAGACAGTTATGTAGTTATTCATAAGTGCCTTGTAGAGAGGAGCCATCCAGTAGATAGCTTATCAGTTGATTTCTTATTAATTTAATACATTAAGATCTTCCTTGTCTCCCCTTTTTTTTATATCATTCATTCTGATTAGTAAATAAACATACAGCCTAAAAATCAATGAACTATAGTTCCTGATCTCTTTTGGGCCATACATAGTCCCCTTCGAGAATCTGACAAAAAGCTATGAACTGAGAAGAGACCCATTTGTATATAGGCATAAAATTTTACCTAATTGTAAGTTAAGTTTATGTACATACTCAAGTTTATAGACTGCCTGTGGATTAAGAATCTTTGCAATATGACAGCTTTCACATGTTTGAGAACAACCTTTATACATGCAGTTTTTGCTTTGACATCTAACTTTTAACAGCATTAATATGCTATGGACTAGCCCAGGTTATTATAGAGACTTTTATTGGCAAGAGTAGGAGAATCCAAGTACTCTTTTCCCTAATGTGGCAAGAAATTACAATGGCTTAATGTTTGCTTCTCCATTTACACACTTGATTTTTTCCAAAACCACCCTTCTAACTCTTGCACATCTTTCCTTGACAAACTTTTGCAGCTGCTCTGCCTTTTTTCAGCTCAGCCAAATGGTTAAGACAAATAACATTCTATTGGCTATAAAATACCTTCAACTGTAAGATGCATCTTGATTTTGATGGTGCAAAGAGTCACTTGCTAATGTCCTCAATTATTCAACAAATGTTTAACTGAATACCATGTGCTATGTCTTATACTGAGTTCTGGGATTACAAACAGAAATAAGACATGCTTATGAAAGGAAAATTTAGATAGTAAATCTTTGCTGTACTCCCTTTGAAATAATTTTAAGAGAATTCAGAGAAATAAATTAAAAAGACATCTTGTCTTTTTCCTAAAACTTTATAAGATCTTTATATATTTAGGAGTTCATTTCCTAACCTCTACCCTTAGTTCCTGAAATAAGGGCCCTCAAATAAGTTATGTGTTGTTGTTGTTTTTATCTTTGGATATTGTTATTGAGTTTCACTGCTCCTGCTTGCCTCTTGTGCTATGTATTCATGTTCTTTCTTTGCATTTGGGATTTTTTAAATGTGTTTGTTTCTCATCAAAGGAACTTGGAAGCTGCTCTTTCTTTCTTTCCTTCCTTCCTTCCTTCCTTCCTTCCTTCCTTCCTTCCTTCCTTCCTTCCTTCCTTCTTTCTTTCTTTCTTTCTTTCTTTCTTTCTTTCTTTCTTTCTTTCTTTCTTTCTTTCTTTCTTTCTTTCTTTCTTTCTTTCTTTCTTTCTTTCTTTCTTTCTTTCTTTTTTCCCTCCAGAGTTTGTCTGGATTAACAGTGGTGTTATGGATTTTGATTTGGTGTAGTAAGACTTGCCTTAAGTACACCTCAGTAAGTTTAATCTATTTTAGAGGGGAAATTATCTACATTTAAAAATCAAGAAGGGAATATAGATCCACTTGGTATTACCTGTACTCATACCTCTTTAAAAAAAATTAGAAAACCTTTATTTTAAAGTAATCACAAACCTGCAAAGTAGCTGTTAAGTGTAGAACATAGATATTTGGTTGTGGAACCATTTGAGAATAAGTTGCCAGTCTGATGCCCCATTACCTCTGAATACTTCAGTGTGTCCTTCTCACAAAAAAGGACATCGTCCTACACAACTGCAATGAAATGATTGGAACCAGGATGTTAACATCGGTACAGTCCTGCCACCTAATACTCAGACCACATTCAAGTATTGTCAGTTCTTCCCATAAGGTCCAGTTCAGAATTACGTGCCGCATTTAGTTGTCACGTCCCTTGATCTGTCTAGAACAGTACCTTTGCTTTCTTCAATGACCTTGACACTTTTGAATATCATAGACCAATTATTTTGTGGGATGTCCCTCCGTTTGGATTTGCCTGTTATATTCTCATGATTAGGTTCAGGTTATGCATCTTTGGCAGGGAGATCATAGAGGGATACTGTGTTTTCTCTTTGCATCCTCTCAGGTGGAATGTGATTTTGATTTGTCCCATTATTGATGGTGTTTACTTTTGTCACTTGGTTAAGTTGCTGTCTGTCAGGTTTCTCCACTATAAAATTACTCTTTCTTCTCTTTGTAATAAGTATTTTGTAGGGAAGTACTTTGAAACTATATAAAAATCTCATTCCTCGTCAAAATTCCAGTTTATTCATATATTTGTATCTATATGAACTAACAGTTCTCTATTTTATTCAATGTGCTATAATCCATTTATATGATTGTGTGCTGAAGTTGCCCTTGATTTAGCCAGTACCAGTCCCTCCATGTTGACTTCGGTGTCCTTTTGGTTTGTCCCCATCAGTATTTGAGCCCTTCTTTGCTTTCTGGTAAGAGGTATTCCAGTCACCATAGGATTCATTCTAGTTTTCTCTCATTCCGTAGAAGAGTTGTACCTCTCTTCTTAGGCAGTGAGAAACCTGGCTTCCGTTCGATAATCCCTGTGAATATCACAATCTTCCATTGTTGCTGCCACCCCGTCCCTGAGTTGATGGCCTTTTCAGCTCACTTGGGCTCTGACTCCCCGCACTGGGATGTTCCTCCATCGTCCCCTGGGGACACCCTCCTCATCCTACCCAGGGCCTGATACTGTGCACAAGGCTGTTCCCATGTGTGCATACTCTCTCATCTCACTCAAGCTCTGGCCCTTCATGTCAAGCTTCCCTCCAGTGAGCATCCCCCATCACTTCACCTGTGCTCGAGTACACCTTCCTGAATTGAGAAGTGAAAGTCTTTTCTCTAAATAATCTTATATTAAAGCATATCCAATTGTATTTCAAAATTTTGCAAGTGTTGGTTTGATAGTATGTTTATGTCAGTTTTTTTTTTTAAGATTTTATTTATTTATTTATTTGACAGAGAAAGAGACAGCCAGCGAGAGAGGGAACACAAGCAGGGGGGGTGTAAGAGGGAGAAGCAGGCTCCCAGCAGAAGAGCCCGATGTGGGGCTCGATCCCAGAATGCCGGCATCACGCCCTGAGCCGAAGGCAGACGCTCAACGACTGAGCCACCCAGGCGCCCCTGTTTATGTCAATTTTTATTCTTAATGAGGGATTGGCCAGGTAGTAAATATTCTTGGCTTTGAGAGTCAGTAGGCAAAATTGAGGCTATTACGTAGGTGCTTATACAACAACCATTTTAAAATGTAAAAACCGTTCTTAGATTGTGGGACATGCAAAAATCAGGTGACATGACAGATTATCTAGAATTTTTTTAAGCTAACACTTATTATGATCAGAAGTTATAAAATGCCATTTATGCATTTATTCATTCATTTATCCATTATACAACAAATGTTGCTAGGCCCAATGCTAGGTGCTACAAGGATGTATCTTGTAAGGCAGGTAACTGACTGATTTTATAGCTGCGAGGCTGAAGCTGTGGTTCAAGTAATTTATTAAACTTAGCTAGCAAATGAATGAAAAATATGATTTGTTGACTGTTACCCTCTAGTTTGATAGTAGAATCCATTCGTTGCTTAGGGATTCACTTATATTTACCACAGTATTGAATATTGAAAGTGTCTCAAGTTTCGAGATTAACAGTTAGCTTCTAGTTTATAAACGTTCTGTGAACTGCTGCGGTTTTATACATGTGTGTATTATATATGGTCTATGATTCATTTACGTATAAGTGTGGATTATACTAACTTTTAAAAAGGTTGCATCCGTTTGGTGGGTGTTTTCTCTAGGTTTGGTTTGGAGAAGACCTGCCTCTAAGTCCACGGAGTCCTCTGACCCCCAGACACGGGCCAGGCTTGGCTGACGTCTGTCAGTATGATGAGTGGATAGCCGTGAGGCATGCAGCCACCCTGCTGCCCATGCAGGAAGATCTGTCGATCTGGCTCTCTGGTTTATTAGGTAAGGCTTGAAAAGGTACTCAGAATTGTAGTTTTTATTTACGAAATATTTATTGAGAATCTTACTCTTTGTCGAGGCGTGATTGTTCCAGGCTGGGGATACTCTAGTGAATGGAATATTTGATATCCTTGTTCTCACATTCCAGCTGGGGAGGTATTCCAGTTCACCCCGAACCTTAGGGCTTGGATGGTAAGGAAGTTTGAGGCTTAACAGAAGAGGTCTGTAGTAATCTTTGAATAATCAACATTTTCACTGCCAGTGTTAAAACCTTTTTTTTTTTAAAGTGTATAGGTCTGATTTGGGGTCTCTATTACCGATGTACCCCCCCATCTCATATAAAGCATGAAATTCTGAGTGGACTATGTATCGTAGTTAATATGATTGCTACTTCTGAGGCCTTGAGGGGCAGAGGCATGTGAAACCTAGGAGGAGGTGTCAGCTTGGAGAATATCTGCCTTCATATTTCTTTACTCAGTTAGAGACTAGGAGTGCTCTGAACTTTCTCCCCAGAAAAACACTCTCTTTTAAATACAGAATTTCGTATATGGCCTTCCTGAGATAATTAAAAACACTGCACACTCTAATTACCTCATATCAATTTGATGAGTGGGATAATTTTTTAAAAAGTTATTTATGTAATAATAATGGTTCTAAAGAAAGGGTTTTAGGGGCAAAAAGTCGGTATTCCCAGGGTGTGTGTTACGCTATTATCTTTAATTTTAAAATCATAACAAAGTCCATCTTATTTCTGGAGAATCTTTTTTCTTCTGCAAGCAGTAGTAATGTTCAGGGAATCAAAATTTAACCGTAACAGTTAAAATTGAAATGTAAAATATTCTGGTTTTTAAGAAATGCAATAAAATGTCATTTTATTTTTTCTTCTACATCACAGACATTTTTGTTTCAGTGGTCTTTTACTTAATTTTGCATTATCTATTTTAACTGTAGCTTCTAAGAGTGAATACTTGGAGTCCGATCTAATATTTGTCTCGTATTTCAGCTAAAATCTAGTTACATTTATTAAGTTTTAACCATATTGTTTGAATTTACTGTTTCTAGTAGAATCTTAACTTTGAAATATGTTTTTAGGTATTGAAGTTAAGGCAGAAAGGTTATTGGAAGAACTTGATAATGGAGTACTATTATGCCAACTGATTGATGTCCTTCAAAACATGGTGAAAGCTTGCGACTCTGAAGAACTTGGGGTAAGAACGTGTTTGACAGTTGGTGATTTTGTAAAATTTACTTATTTATGTATTTATTTATTTGAGAGAGCGAGCAGGGGGAGGGGCAGAGGGCAAGGGAGAGAGAGAATCGGAAGCAGACTCAACACTGAGCACAGAGCCCAATGTGGGGTTCCATTTATTGACTGCGAGATCATGAACTGAGCTGAAACCAAGAGTCGGACACTTAACCGACCGAGCCACTCAGGTGCCCTGACAGTAGGTGATTTTATACCTTGGTACATATTAATTTGTTTATGTACATTTCTTATCATATCTGAAAGGTTACAAACCTCCACCAACTATGTATAAGACCTTAGATAATTTACCTAATCTTGCAAAATGGGAGAATTAACATTTACGTTGTTAGATTTATTTGCAAGGATTTGGTGAAATTAAATGAAGTAATGTATGGATGGTATTTAGATTAGTGCCTAATGTAAGTAAATATCCAGTAAGTATTTATCTCTCCTTGAGAATGATACTCTCATTCGTTGTGAGAGTTAAATGAGAAAAGAGCTTGTGACGGTTTCTGACACAGTTATTATTTTTACTATTATTATTACCATCATCATCACCATCTTTATATTCCCCATATTTTGTCTTGTAAATTCTATAATTTGATTAAATGAATAATGATTTTTTTTTAGGCAGTTTTCCTCCGTTGGCCCTGAAATCATGATTTGAACTAGATAAGTTTTCCTCAAACATTGGTCACCTATGAGATCTGGGGTCTGTGAGTGCGGCATCTGGATATTCACATAGTGTTGGTGGAAATATAAATTGCTATCATCTTTCTGGGAGACAGTGGGTGATATAGATCCCATTGAAAGTAGAGCACATCTTTTGATACGTAACATAATTCTCCTAGGAACTTAAGAAAATAATTACAAATTCACAAAAATGATTGTGCAGAAAAATTGAAGAACAGTTTAAATGCTCATCAATAAAGAAGTTGTTAAGAATTAATTATGTACCTAAACTGAGTGAAATGCGTTATCCATTCATTAGAAAGGACTATTTTAATCTGTTATTTTGCACCCCGAAAAGATGCCCACAGCCTGTTGTTAAGTGTGTACACACACACACACACACACACACAGATCAGATTGCGGGCTAGCACGTTTGTGTAGCATTGTGTAGATGCAGATAGGCGTACCCGTGTGCCTGGAGATGCTTACTAACATGTGAGTGCAAAGATTTCAGCTGATGATTAGAAAAACTCACAAGGCCCTTTTAATTCTGGAAAGTACAACAACAGGAAAGGTATATAAGGAACTGGTAATAGTGGTCATCTCTAGGAAGAGAGAGGAACTGAGTGGTAGAGGTGGGAGACAGACTTATGCCCTATTGTGCCTATTGCATTTTAAAAAAATCTTAGGCATAAATTGCTTTTTCAAGTAAAAATTTAAAACAGAACTAAAACCCCTCTGCCTCAGCAGGATTATCTAACTATTCTTGATCCAGATAGTTAAAAAATTAGGATTATATAAAACTTAGACTGTTAATTTTCAAAGAAGTCCAATTAAGAATGGGGTACTACTTCCTTATTTGACAGTCTCCTCAAGAAACCCAGAACCATATTTAGGAATCTGCAAATAAGGAAGGAAGCAAAAATGAGCATGTCCATTAACCTTTAACAGCAATAATTTTGTGTTTGTATTGAACTCTGTATGGAGAGACATTTAGAGATGTGCTTTGGAATTATTAGACTGTCATTTTTTATTTTAATTAAGACTCTTGTGTCGTTTTAAGAAGAAAGAGGTTAGAGATGCTTGATCCTACTGCTAATTTTGACTAGATTGATTTCCTAGGAGTCATTTTCTGGAACAAACAAAATTTTTGAAAATAGCTTTTCCTCCTAATGTTGTGTACTTTTTAGTCATATTCAATACACCAAACATTTAGTAATATTAAAATGGATATCTAATGAAAATGTCCTTGATAGGAATTTTTGAAATTATTCTTTCATCTTTTCCAGAATTTTCCAATGAGAAAAGTGCCCTGTAAGAAGGATGCTGCCTCAGGTTCATTCTTTGCTAGAGACAATACTGCGAACTTCCTTCACTGGTGCCGGCATATTGGGGTCGATGAGACCTACCTCTTTGAATCTGAAGGTTTAGGTAAGTGTTGTTGTCATCACTATGTTTAATTATTTATTAGGGTATTTTTGTATGTCTCACATCTGATTTTTTTCCAAATAAGGACTCAAATGCCATATCTCATTTTCCTAGAAAAATTTATACTTTAAATATATGTAAAACAATTGGAGAATCAGATTCTAAACCATATATATTTAGCTTTTCATTTATAGTTAAAGATCTTTTATATTTAGAACACCCTAGAAATATTTTACTTCCTAAATGAGTTGGCCAAGGAAAGGTTCTGGACTAATGCTTTGCTAATTAATGTTTTCATCAAGAATTGCTCTACCAAAATCTAAATTACTAGTAATTTCTTTTTAACTGGATAATTATAGAAATAACAGAAGGCCAATTGACGTAGACTCATGGTATTTAGATTTACCTGGTACACAGCAGCTGCCGAGTTGATTATCTAAACGGATTCATGTTTTTGACAATTCATTTTAAAACGTCATGCTCTATCGAATAATTATTGACATATTGGCTCATTTACTTTCAGTCAATAGAAGCATCTGCGCAGTGACTAACGTGGAAGCTAGCTAAGTTTTAGACTACTATATATATATATATATATGTATATATATATATATATATTTCCTTAGAGCATTCAGATTTGTATATACATACACACATAGAATTTATAACGTTTTGACAGGAGCAGTAGCATACCAAGGGTGGGCCGAGATCATGGGAGTAGTACTGTACCCTGGTAGAGAGAAGTACTTTATCACTGACATTGTTTGGAATTGCTGTTTCATGGTGATAATAAAAAACAAACAAATTTTTAGGTGGTTTTATTATAGTTTGAAAATTCTCTGAATTTAAAAAAAAAGGGAATAACTAGTTCACTGCCTTAAGCAAAGATTCAGGTTATTAGGTAACCATCTGTTCATAGTTCCATACCAAACACAAACTAAGAAAATAAACTAAAAACAGAACAAAGTAAAATAAAATGCTCTGACTGTGCATATGCTCGTTGCCTGCACACAGGACAGGGTAGGCTGCTCCCACTGCCACCCATCTGATACGCCTCTGGATATTCCTGTCCAGCATACAATTTAAAAAATGTAATGGGTTACTATTTTACTTCCCATTTTGTACCGCATTTTAATCCAGGTGTGCTGATTGTTATTGACAATGAGGTTGATTCATGGCATAGGCAGGTTGTAGAGATCAAAGGAAAGAAGAAATGCTTTGAATTCTCTAGTTTCCAGTTTATTGTTTCTGAAAGGATATAAAATTGTATATTTCTCATTGTCAGTAGAAGGCATCTTCTGACTGTCCTGAAGGTCAGTATAGGACTAAATAAGGCACAGCCAATAACATTAATTAATTTCTAGGCATTGAACTGAAGAGCTAATATTTTTAATTTCTGAAGGTTTCAGAGATAAGCCTCTGTATTTTTACATTTTGCTAGGAAATCAAAGCAATTAAAAAAAACAAATAGTGCTATGCTTAAATTATGCTTAACAGCTACTTTTAGAGAAACAAGTTGAATAAAAGTTGCAGGACAAATTCCTTTTGGTATGAAATTTGAAGTCAAATATAGGCCTTTTTATTGCTTTGGAAGGGTGTACTTTGTGCTTGGGGTATAAAATAGATGATATTCGTAAATCAAACAACAACTGCCATTTCCACTGGGGGAGTCAGTGTGCATGTTATTCATCACCCACACACACCAGTATTCTTTTAGGGCTCCGAAGTTTCCTAGAACTTTTATCTCTAAGGACAGGAGCGGGAAGATAGGTGATCACAACTACCATATTGGTGCATTTAGCCGAGTTCTAACGATCAGGGTTTTTTGTTTGTCTGGCCTTATTTTTTATTAGAGATCTTTGTTTGAATCATTAGATTAGTATTTGAGTTCCTTTAAAAAAATAAAATTTCCCAATGTGCTAGCATAAATATACCATCATAATCTACCATCTTAACCATTTTAAGCATAGTAGGTTTTGTTTTATTTATAGCATTTTTTAAAATTGGGATATACTTTGGGGCCCCTCAATTAGTCGGTGGAGCATCTGACTCTTGACTTCGGCTTGGGTTGTGATCTCAGAGTCATGGGATCAAGCTCGCATTGGGCTCTGTGCTCCGCGTGGAGTCTGCTTACCCTCCCTCTGCTCCTCCCCCTACTTGCGCACGCGTGCTCGCTCGCTCTCACTCTGATGTGAGATGTACTTCACATAACATAAAATTCATCATTTCAAAATGTACACTTAAGTGGTTTTTAATATATTTGCTGTGTTATGCAACCATCACCACTAATTAATTCCATAACATTTTCATTATTCACAAAAGAAAACTCATAGCTCTTAACAATTAGTCCTGGCATCTCCTGGCATCTATGGATTTGCATGTTCTGGACACTAAGTAAATAGAATCATACCGTATGTGGCTTTTTGTGTCTGGCTTTTTTCATTTAGCATGTTTCATTTATGTCATAGCATTCAACAGTACTTCATTCCTTTATGTGGCTGAATGAGTCCATGTATGGACATACTACATTTTTAAAAAACATTATCATCTGATGGATATTTTGATTGTTTTTTCTTTTTGGTCAATATGCATAATAATATCTACGTTCGTTTACAGATTTTTGAGTGAACATATGTTTTTAATTCTCTCAGGGATATACCTAGAAGTGGAATTGTTGAATCATATGGTAATTCTATGTTTATCTTTTTGAGGAACTACCAAACTGTTCACGGTGGCTGCACCATTTTACATTCCCGCTGGCAACGCACAACTTCACATCTCCGCCAACACTTGTTATTGTTATTGTTCTTTTTTTTTTTTTAGTGATATCTTAGTGGATGTGAGAAGTGATGGCTCATTGTGGTTTCGATTTGCATTTCCTTAATGATTAACGATGTTGAACATCTTTTCATGGCTTATTGGCCACTTGTGTGTCTCTTTGGGGAAATATGTATTCAAATCTTTTGCTCATTTTTGGGGGAGATCTTTTGTCTTTTTTGGTTGACTTGTAAGAGTTTTTTATTTGCCCTTATCATATATATGATTTGCAAATATTTTCATCCAGTATTTGGGCTGCCTTTTCACTTTCTTGTTAGTATGTCCTTTGATGGGTGAAAATTTTAAATTTTGATTAAGTTCAATTTATCTTTTCTTTGATTGCTTGTGCTTTTGGTGTCATATTTAAAATACTATGGCCTAATCCAAGGTCACACAGATTTTCACCTCTTTTTCCTTCTAAGAGTTTTATAGTGTTAGCTCTTATATTTAGGTCTTTGATCCATTTTGAGTTATTTTTTTGTATATGTTGTGAAGTAAGGGTCTAAATTCATTCTTTTGCATGTAGATATCCAGTTGTTCTAGCATCATCTGTTGAAAAGACTGCTGTTTTCCTTATTGAGTGAGTTGTCTTGCCACCCCCTTTTTTTTTTTTTAAACTTCTAAGGGACACTGTGCTAGTATCCTCTTTTTTTAATTTTTTTTAAAGATTTTATTTATTTATTTGACAGAGAGAGACAGCCAGTGAGAGAGGGAACACAAGCAGGGGGAGTGAGGAGAGGAAGAAGCAGGCTCTCAGTGGAGCAGGGAACCCGATGTGGGGCTCGATCCCAGGACCCTGGGATCATGACCTGAGCTGAAGGCAGACGCTTAACGACTGAGCCACCCAGGCACCCCTCTTGCCACCCTTTTTGAAAATCAATTGAACACAAACATCTGGGTTTATTTCTGGACACTCAGTTCCATTCCACTGGTCTCTATGTCTATCCTTATGCCAGTAACACACTGTCTTGAATACTGTAGCTTTGTTGTAAGTTTTGAAATTGGGAATTGCGAGGCTTGCAACTTTGTTCTTGTTTTGGCTATTCTGTCTTTTACAATTCTATATGAATTTTATCGGCTTAACCATTTCTGTAAAAAAAGGCTGTTGGAATTTTGATAGGGATTGCACTGAATCTGTAGGTCAGTTTGAAGAGTTTCGTCATCTTAACAATATTATGTCTTCCAGTCCATGAACAGGATGTCTTTCCATTTATTTGTAACTTCCTTAATTTCTTTCAACAATATTTTGTAGTTTTCAATAAACAAGTCATAAAATTCTTTGGTTAAATTTGTTCCTAAGTACTTTATTCTTCTTGAAGCGTTGTAAATTGAATTGTTTTTTAAATTACATCTTCAAATTGTTTATTGTTGGTGTATAAAGTGAAATGATTTTTGTATATTAATCTTGTATCCTGCAACTTTGCTGAACTGGAGTTTGCCCTAATACTTTTTTCTGTAGATTCCTTAGGGTATTTTTATGCAAAGGACAGTGTCATCTGAGTGGAGATAGTTTTTCCTTCCTCCTTTCCAATCCGGATGCCTTTTATTTGTTTTTCTTGCCTAGAACTTCCTGTACAATTTTGAATAAAAGAGGTGAGAGTGGACATCCTTGTCTTCTCCCTAATCTTAAGAGGAAGATTCTCAGTCTTTCACCATTAAGAATGATGATAACTATGGGTTTTACATAGATATCTATTTTCAGATTTATAAAGTTTCCTTCTATTCCTAGTTTGTTGAGTCTTTTTTTTTTCTTTATCATGAGAAGGGTATTTGATTTTGTCAAATGCATTTTCTGTGTCTACTGAGATAATTGTGTTTCTTTTCCTTTATTAATATAGTGGATTACATTGATTGATTTTCGGATGTTGAACCAACCTTGCATTCCTGGGATTAATCTCACTTGCTGCTGGATTCAGTTTGCCAGTATTGCATTGAATATTTTTACATCTGTATTCATAAAGGATATTAGTCTTTAGTTTTCTTGTGATAGATTTTTCTGGCTTTGGTATCAGGGTAATATTGCCCTCATAGAATGAGTTAGGAAGTACTCCTTCTTTTCTGATTTTGAAAAAGTTAGAGAAGGCCATTAACACATAGTCCTAAGCTAAAGATAGTTTAGAATAAAATTGAGATGATTATCTCTTCAAATAATATCTCCTGTTGTGAAATCTGAAATACAAATTATTTAATGTTACTAAGCCCTTAATTTTTTAGATTTAAAATGCTACAAATTAGGGTACATGCTAAGTTTTCATCCTCTTCTTATTAGCCAGTTTTTTTTTTTAATTTATGGATGATGATAATATGTAGAAAAAAAGTCTTTTCTAAGTCTCCAAACAAGTAAACCTACTGTCTTCATTCTTCTTTTTTTTTTTCACTTCTTCCATGCCAGAAATGTATTTCCCTATTTAATGTTGCCCTTTAAAATATGTGGTCTTATTTTTTCACAGTTTTGCACAAAGATCCAAGACAGGTTTATCTTTGTCTTCTTGAAATTGGCCGAATTGTGTCGAGGTGTGTATTTCACATTATTTCAGAACTCCTATGTCATTGATTTTTTAAAAGCTGCTTTATTTTAGATAGAACATTATTTTCTATAAATAAAAGAATCTTGATTGAAATAAAATAATTTCCTTTTGTTTTTGTTTTTTAATTAACTTTGTTCTGTTTGCGTGAGCTGTGTCATGTGTCAACATCTGCTCACCCCATATACTTTGCCATCATTTAGTATTAAACTGTAAAAGTGGTTGCTTAAATTTTTTAGACTAAGAATAGGGTAAGAGCATGTAAAAGTCTTTTAGCAGTTCAAGGCAAGGCAAATCCTCTGGAAGCAAAGAAGAACTGGTAAGAAGTCTGAGGCTTAGTGTCCTCTATACCTGGCTCAGGCCCATCTTTATTCTCAAGCTGACTGTAAAGGTGACTGATTTTCAGGATCCCAGGTTGAATATTGGAGCATCCAGTAATCTCAATATATGCTAGAATGTGAAGATTATATCCTGAATTTTTTCACGGTCTGTGGGACATTAAAAAGCATTTCCAGATGTTCCAGTGAAACGGTTGGTAGAAGAGAGTCAAATAGACTTCACTTTAAAAATAAACATAACCTACTGTGATATTCAGGGAAGTGAATGGGTCGGACTTTTCTTGAATGATGAGATCTCCTAACTGGATTTCAGATATGGGGTTGAGCCACCAGTATTAGTAAAACTTGAGAAAGAAATTGAACTGGAAGAGACCTTACTTAATACTTCTGGGCCTGAAGATTCCATTAACATTCCGAAATCGTGCTGTCAGCATGAAGAGCTGCATGAGGCTGTAAGTAATCGCTGTATTTTCTGTCAGCTGTGATGTGTCAGGGTCTCATAGTTTACCACAGGTGATGCTGTGTTTAAAAGAGACTGTTTCTTATTCAGAACATACACCAGCACTAACTTCCTCTCCCTGATGAGTTTAGGGCACTGTATGTTAAAGGTGAGGAATGGATGTGTAGTTGAGTGGGGAGGCAAATAGGCTGGAATCCGTCATGAAGGGTACTGGAGGCCACAAGAATTCATTGATTCTTTTTTAAAACATGGTAATGTTCTAATCCGATCTGCAAATTATAAGGCTTACTCTCATGGTCGTGTAGCGGTTATGTTGGTTTTATTGTAGTAACCCAGGTGTAAGGTGATGAGAACTGGAACTAGAGCAGCAGTAGTGAAGATGGAGCAAAAGGAACAATAACAGGACATATTTAGGAGGTAGAATTGAAGAATCCTAATTCTGATAAGGAGGGAGAAAACCTAAGGTAATTTTTGAGGTTTCTAAATAAATGGTACACTGGTACTTGGAAAGTATAGGAGGAGGCAAAGTTGTGAGAGCAAATTGATGGGGTTTTGGGAATATTCCCCCGACAGAATGAATGCAGACTTTTAGATGGTGGGTCTCAGCTGGGAAATCTTTGAGCTTCACCTGGTCGTCCGTATGCAGAGGTCACGAGAGCTGCTGTTGTCCTGGCTGTGTCTTCCGTAGAGACTACAGTCCAGTGAGTGGTGGAGGTGAACTGAGTGGCAAACTTTTTTTTCTGCTTCCACTGTTGGTTAGAATTATGGTCTTTTTCAGGCTGTTGCATTTTATGAAAGTGCTTAATGTCCAAAATTATTTAAAGAAATAACGAATAAGTCATTACTGATAAACATTTAGAAAGTGTTGCTTTGATTGTTTTGTTTAACATAATAAAAGTCTATAGTAAAAGATTTGCATATCCTTGCAAGACAGATTAAGAAAATGTGAGCCTGAATATTCTTTACCAGGCCAAACTATATTTATCTATATTATATAAATGATTTGTATGACGACTGTCAATGTCAGTATGTGACACAGTGATAATGCAGTAGGTTAAAAAATAAAACTTATTTTAAATCTTACATAACCTAAAGTAATGATAATTAAATAAAGAAGAAAACACTGGTAAAGTATTTTTTTATTGAATAGGAAAGACCATGTACAGTTTGATAAGAAAAGCATTTCCAGAAGGTAAATGGGCAAGGAGTGTTGTTCACACAAGAGGAAAATACAGTGTTGATTCTTGCTGAGAATCAAGGATTTAAGATACACAATTTGCCTTATTAGTAAAAATTTTTTTAAATTATGAAACCTGGTGCTGGTAAATTCTGGCAAAACTATACTTAGGATTTGCTACTTGTGATGGAAAATGATGTAAACTTTTGAAAAACAAGTTGACAAATGGATACCGAGAACCATAAAAATGTTCCTCTTTCATTTTTATTGTAATTGAAGGGAGATTAAAAAGTAGAACAAATGAAAGTATTTATTGTTCTATTTATAATGGTGAAAATTGGAAGCAATGTGAATACTCTCAAATAGAGCAATGGCTGGGTGAGTTAGGATTCATTATCTTAACAGAATAATCATTCTGTGTGATCAGTATGAAGACTACATAGCAACAACAAAAACATTTGGTGAAAAGTGTGTATATATAGACAAACTATAAGAAAAAGGAGAATGAAAATAATTGATAGTAGGTTAGTGCCTTTTTAGATGATTTTAATTTCTTTAACTATTTCCTTTAGTGTTTTAATGTTAATTGTGCGGTAGATAAAACCGTAAGAGAACACTTTTTATCCTCAGCTCTTATTTCTTTTAGGCCTACTCCTTTTTTTAGATTATGGGTTAAGGCTAATTTTTACTGCTGAATGTAAGTGGTATTTGGATATTTTAAACAAAGAAAACAAGTGACTTTTTATGTCTACATTCTTGTGGTGAACACTGAAAAGGAACTCATTTCTTTAAATATGCATATGCTGCATGAGTACATTCAGTGTCCGCCTGTACATACATGAGCTACAGAGATTTGGGGGTCATGTTTAAAGTGAGGAACAATTATCATCTGATTCATTATTTAGAGTGCTGTATTCAGCTGTAATTCTGTATGCTTATGAAACTTTGGTGGGTAGAAAGTGGTGACCGAAAAAAATACCTCTTTCCTGATTACTTTGGTTAACTAATGTGTAAATGGTTCTAATAATTGTAAATACTTTACCCACGTTCAGTGTATATTTAGCCATTTTATGCATGTGCCGCGTGTGTGCGTGAATGTGCGTGTACACAGGCACATATACCAGGCCATGAACGAGAGAAGCTTAATTGAATGGCTTATGAAAATCGGTTCTATTTATGATCATATTATTTTGTTAAATGAATGATGTAAGGAGATAAATTCTGGACCCTTCCGATCCTGTCCTGGCGAGTCCACCTGTGGCTGTTCATTTTGGGTAGATAAGACAATCATGCATTTCTATTAGTTAAATTAGGCATATCTGAAGAGACTTTGGTTTAGCATCATACCCAAATTCAAATTAAATGGGTTTGTGTAGATATACTCTGTGTGACAAATAATTGAGAAAAATATTCGTGGCCTTGCTTCTTCAAAAATGTAATTTTAGGAAAACAAAATATTTTCTATGGTGACTGATATACAACTTTTTTTCAGTCAAACATCTCAATTGATATTTTTATTTTTAATCAGTTTATTATAATTTCCACATTCCAAGTATAGAATTCCTGAATTTCTTTTTATATTCGTTTTTATAATTTTTTAGACGCTTACTGCGGTTAAAGATTCTGTACGCTCCTTGAGGGATAGAAGTAGGGATTTCTCTCCGGTTCTCATCTCCCTAGCACACCATTGAAACAAAGTGAACACTTTAAGAAAAATGCCTCTTGAATTGAATTCTTTAAAATTTCACCCAATCTTGGGTGAATAGATAAAATAATATGCCTCTGATTATTTTAACAGTAACTTTGGAATAATCTAGATATCCCCCTCCAAATGTTAGTTTAGCATAGTTTTAAGGGACAAGTGAGAATTTCTACTAAAGTTTAATAATGAACTCATGTGTTTCCATGACTTAATGAATGTGTTTTGAATTGACTTCCCTGTTGTACACATTCACAGACCTTCACAGGCCTCCAGCAGTCAGTGAATGCACTAGGACCCTGACTGCACTTAGGCAGAGAGAGGGAGAGAGAGGAAGAGGTGGGGTAGGGAGGGAGAGAAGAAGATTCAAGATTTCATCACTGGGGCTCCTGGCTGGCTCAGTCAGTAGAGCATGCGACTCTTTATCTCACGGTCCTGAGTTCGAACCCTACATTGGGTGTGGAGCCTACTTTAAAAAAGGAAAAAAAAAAAGACTTTGTCACTGTCAGCTTTGATTGGATTAGCTAATGTCTAATCTCAGTATCTCTCGGGGAGCCATGCTGGCTCAGTCTGTGGTGCATGTGACTCTTGATCCTCAGGGTCATGAGTTCAAGCCCCATGTTGGGTGTAGAGATTACTTAAAAAAAAAAAAATCCTGGGGCGCCTGGGTAGCGCAGTCGTTAAAGCGTCTGCCTTCAGCTCAGGGCGTGATCCCGGCGCTCCGGGATCGAGTCCCACGTCGGGCACCTCCGCTGGGAGCCTGCTTCTTCCTCTCTCACTCCCCTGCTGTGTTCCCGCTCTCCCTGGCTGTCTCTCTGTCACATAAATAAATAAAATATTAAAAAAAAAAAAAAAATCCTAATCTCAGTATTTGTCAACAAGGAGAGATACTAAATGGTTCAACTGCCTTTAAATTTTTATCTTTTGAGTTTGATTTTCCCATCTATCAAATAACCTTGCATTTTAGTGTTAAATGTCTTTTGTCACAAGCACTATATTTTGTTTACTTTTACTCTTAGGTTAAACATATTGCTGAAGACCCTCCTTGTAGTTGTTCCCATCGATTCTCTATTGAGTACTTATCTGAAGGACGGTACCGACTTGGGGATAAAATACTGTTTATAAGAGTAAGTCCATTTTTATCCTATGTACATACAGATCTTATTTTGAAATTGGATTTATTATTTTACCAAATTCCTTTCACTTCCCTTTTACTTTTTAAAAAATTGGAATAGGTAGTGTTATTAATGGAAGAATTTTACTGTACAGGAAAAATATGGAATACTTGCTTTCATGAGTATATAATGAGTTTGGGTAAGGTTTGCTAAGACTATTCAGACATTAAATATCATTGTGTGGAAAAAAAATGTTTGTATACCTCAGCTAATTTATTCCATTTTTTAAATTTTCTGAAAAGGCATAATTTCCGATCATAAGAAGAAAAAGCTAAAACAATACATGTAATAAGATTAAATATCAGTAATCAGAAAAGGAGGTGGAAATGTTGAAGTTTGTAATAACGTATAGATGGGTCTAAAGTATAAAACTTCTTTCACTGACGCAGCATCAGTGTGTTTACGAGTATGCTGATGCGCGAGTTCATCCCCTTCCTTTCTCCCTTCTGTGATCCGCAGGTGATTAACTGTACCCTTGATTGGTAACGAGACTGAAGTTTCACCTGTTCAGCATTCTGTCCGCTTCTGATACAAGAGCTCTTTTATTCCCAACTTAGGAATATAATATAAAAGTATTTAAAAATATTTCACCACCCATATGTTTAAGTTTCATATATTATCATTACCTCCCCACACCCCGCCCAACTCACATGAAAACATTTCCAAGACTTTCTATTTTTAATTAGCTTTCTTTTTTTAAGGCAGTCTGATGTAACGATGATGCACAGAGCGGGGTTTGGAGTTAAAATTTGCAGGGCAATTTCCTACAATGGGGCAGAGTTGCCTGCTGAATGGATAGGGGCCTGAAGATCAGCTTGGGGTTGTACTGGCTGACCCAGGATGCATCCTGTCCGCACAAAAGCGCCGTTTGGGTTGCACAGCCTGTTATGTTTGAGGCCAGGCCAAAGCTGTGTGATTTGAGACAATTTCCTCAACCTTGCAGAGCCATAATTTTCTTGTCTGCAAAGAGGAACTAAATCATAAATTATATCAAAGTTTTTGAAAGGTTAAATTGCTAAAATATATGTGGAAGTAATTTATTAAATTGTAAAGTACAAATTTTAGTTGTTTTTGTCTTTTCCCCATAGTTTTTTTCTTTATTATGAGGCATAGTTTCTGTAAGTCCTCATTTCTCCTTCTCTTCCACTCCCTCCCCCTTTCCTTTCCTTTTTCTTCCTCTTTATTGAACAATATTGCCCTTGCAATTCTGTATATTTGTAATTTGGATTTTTAGGATGCAAATTATGTGCAAATTTTTTTCTTAAAATCAGAGCACCTATATTTAGTTGTATGATTCAATATGCATTAAATTGATTATTTTCATAATCTAAGAAATAGGCTATCAATTTATAGTGAAGCTGCTGGCAAACGCTCTGAATTTCATAGATCATAAACATCACAAATTGTGACTGCTAATGAATTATAACTGTGGACCTTATGGTTTTGTTTTTGTTTTTTTTAACTTTCTTTTGGGGGAAAAGATGCTTCATGGAAAACATGTCATGGTCCGTGTTGGTGGAGGCTGGGATACTCTTCAAGGATTTTTGCTTAAATATGATCCCTGCCGAATATTACAATTTGCTACTCTAGAACAAAAAATTCTAGCCTTTCAAAAAGGAGTTTCCAACGAAAGTGTACCTGATTCGTCCACCAGAACACCTCAGCCTCCTGAAATGAATCCTTTGTCAGCCGTTAGCATGTTTCAGAAACAAAAGTCAAAACCTGGCACACCAGTTGGTACTCCAAGAAGCAAAGAAAAGCAGGTATGTCCACCGGGTGGGTTGCTGTCAGCATCTTCCCTGAAAGGAGGGAATCTGGGCTCCGTGTCAGTCCGTTCCAAATTGCCAAATTCTCCAGCAGCGTCTTCTCATCTTAAGCTCAAATCTTCAAAAGGCATAGCCAAGAAACCACAGGCTCCTTCAAACAATGCAGTAGGTAAAAGCACTTCTTCACCCGCTTCATCAAGAACCCCACCTTGTGAATCTCAGTCATTGAGAAAACGTATCTCATCACCCAATACTCCTAAGGCCAAGCTTGTCACGGCCCAGAGGCCCAGAGATGTGCCCGAGTCTGCACTTTTGCCAAAGAAGGCTTCTGGAAAAACTGAACCAAAGCATTTGAAACACACCCCTGTACCTTCCAGGGATGATGCAGAGTCTTGCTCAGCGGCACATTCAGATTCATCACCAAAGCCGCCTAAAGCAAATATACACGTAAGGTCTAAACCTTCCCCCTCTCTCCATTCTCCTGCAAAAATGACAAAATCCAGTGCCAAAACTATACCCACAAGTCTAGGAACGCGGTCTCAGCCCTCTGACGGAGCCCCACAAGCCAGGACAAGACCAGCACAGAAGCTGAAGTCAGCCCTAAATGTAAACCAGCCGCTCTCCGTATCCTCAGTTGTACCCACAAAAGCTGCACAGGAGTCAAAAGATAAGAATATGGTTTCAGTTGCCAAAAAGCAGCCTCAGAATAAAAGTACATCCCAGAAGATAGGACCCAGCTCCTCGAAGTCCCCTGGCCGTACCCCACTGTCCCTCATGAGTCTTCCCCAGTCCTCTGTCAAGACACAACCCGCACCAAAGCCAGCACAGGCTGCCACTAAGAGCCAGTATTCAGCGAAAGGACCTCCAAGAAGTGGCAAAGCCCCGGCTTCAACCAGGAAACCACCCTCATCTGGTAAGGAAGCGGTGAGTGGAGATAAAAAACCTACTGCAAAGAAAAAGGAAGACGATGACCATTATTTTGTTATGACTGGAAGTAAGAAACCTAGAAAATAAATATAGATGTGTCATTTTAAGAAAACAGGAAAATAAATATAGATGTGTCATTTTAAGAAAGACAGAAAACCCCTTAGAGAATGAATGTGTTAGCATTGTGTCTTAAAAGTTTCTCCAGTTTGTGTTTGTCCAAATAGGTTCAGGCATTAGGCACAGTAGGGTGGGGGTTGGAAGTTGGGGATGGGAGTAGAGGGTGCATCAGAATTCGCATTTCTGAGTTCGCCAGAAGGTACCCTATTGAGGCAGACAGTTGTAAAATCGCCATAAGGTTGTTATTAATGATACACATTGATATGATTTTCAGTACATAGCATCTTTGTTAATGTCTGCCCTCTAAGGGAAATGTAGAGTTAAATAACACTACTAGAATTATAATTATAGTTGCTGTATTTCAGAATATGTATTAAATATGGAGGTTATATACCGGCTAATAGCAACGGTGATGCTTTTAATATTAGTTATTGCATTTTAGTAAAATAGCAACGGTTTGGCACTTGTCTTACAAAAGGCACCTAATTTCATTCTTGATCAGGATTACCTGATGGAACAATACTAAGTACCCATGCTGCTGCTAATTAGCTTGACGTTACTCTAGGGTTGGTAGAATCCTGTTACTTAAAATTTTTTAAGCTTTCCAAATCAGAAGGAACTGATTTTTGACTGGCTTATATTAACATTGGTAATATTTTTTAATATTTTTTGTAAAAAATTTGTAATATTTTTGGTAAAAAAACCACAAGATATTGAAATATAAACTGAAATTTGGTAAAAAAAAAAAAGAATTTTTATATATTATTTATAAGCATGAACACCTTATATTTTAGATGGATATTGTGCAATGTGAAAGGGGAAACTGATTTAGTATGTTTTAGCATATTACAGCTATGTTTAATATAGTTTCCTCTGAGTGCAGATATGAATTTTTACATTAAAATAATGTTTTAACATCAGAATTATGTGTCGACAATCTTAAAATTAAGGTGTTATTAAAGAATCTTATGGTGGTGCTATATAAAAAATTCTATCATGTGATTGTTATTTTTCTTTAGATAGCACAATGCCAGTTTTAATTAGATCCTTCCAATCATATTAATTTTCTTTAATCAAGTCATGCTGCTTTCGGTTTCCCAATGGCAAGTGGACAGTATGTATGCAGCATTTTCTTCTCTGTAGGCAGATTCTCCGAGGAACATGCCCACATCATGTAACGACTGCATAGGTTCCATTGCTCTAAGGTATTTGTAAAGAATTTGTTTTTTAAGGGATTGTGGCTATTTAAAAAATTATTAATGTACTTTCAGAAGTTTTTAGGGGTGTGTTTAATAACTTTATAGTATTATCAGTTATCATAGGTTATTATATTCAATACGGAGGTTTGTGTTTCCCTATTTTAAGCTAAAATGTGTTTTCTAAAGAAAAATAATGGTTTACACAAGTGTGCAGTTATAAGATAAGCATCTTAAGCTGACTACTAACATCCTATAGATTATAAAGCAAGAAAACTTTGTATAAAACGAAGTGATCTTTTGTCTGAGGAATACAGTTAAAATCAGAGCTATATGCAGGCTAGTTTTTGAAATAATTGATAATAATAACAATAAAAATTGTCTCTTCTTAAAAGAGACAGTCACCAAATATTTGGTTTAGTTCTGTTGCTCTGGGCTTTGAGAGAATATTTACATTTTTGCAAAGTGAAATCAGTGTTCAAGAAGTGCTAGAAGCTTTACATTTTTAGTGACCGGAAGTATTTAATGCATCTTTCAAAGAGGAAGAATTTAACCATCAAGAAGGAGTTTATTCCCTCATAAGATCAAGCAATACTTAGGCATTGGTAACTTCTAGAACTTAAAAAGCAATGATAATCCAACCAACCCATGAAATAAAGTAGATTTTACAATATTAAACAGTAACTTTTGTATTGAGAGTAAGCAGGAATAAAAGTATCCCACAGGCACCTGGCACAAATTCCAAGAATTTTTTGGAAAATTGGAAGTTAGTTTATAAATGACCCTATTCTTCGTCAGTAGGGAATTTCTCTAATTATATTGGTGTTGAATGATCCCTTTCAAGATACCCTTGAAGCTTCCCCTTTCAAGATAAAGATTTTTAAAAATAAACAACAGCTGAAAGTTACTTTCTTCAAATATATTTTGAAATGCTCTTAAAGGGCTGGTGTTTCTAATCATTTTCACAAATTTTAAAATAACATTGTTGAAGTCGGAAAGAAGTTTTCATTTCCTCTTACTAAGAGTGCAAGGTCTTAGAAGATATTTCATGTTTCATATTTAACAAAATGAATTAAGCTTAAATTACTAAAGCACTTGGCGGAAGAAATAACGTGTATTTTCAAAAAAGAATGGAATGAGTTTTTATTTTTCATAAAATCAAACTGGTGTATCAAACTGATCTTCGGAGGAAAACGAAATACTGGTTACTTTTAGATTGGTTGGACGTACAGCGGGCGTTTGTGTCTTAAGTCTTCAGAATACCTTGATGAATTATGTGACCTCTAACTTTCCTCGCCACACGGAGTTTACAGTTCTTAATGGATAAGGGAAATTTTTTGAGAAACAATTACTGTTCCTTCTGTAATCTATTAATCTCTACGTGACTTAAAAATCGATTACTTCTTTAAAAGCCTTCAATAAAAGGTTGTTTTGTTACATTTGTACATCCAGGTTCACGTACTGACTCCATTGGAATCCAAATTTTTATACATTCTTTTCTTGTGCAGCAGTGTTTGTATCAGATTTTAACTTCTATTTTCTCAAGTATTAAAACTTAAACATATGCACCAAGTTCTCAGTGTGCTTTTTTGTGTGTTGTGAATGCATTCTGATCACTCGGTTCATGTGAGAAATTGCATATATTAAGCTCTCATAGTTTGAGAATAGTTCTGATTTTGCTACTTAAACTGCCCTTTTCACACTTGTGGAATTCACTGCTCCCAGGAGATTGTCAGATTCTGCCATTAAGTAGTAGTATTTGTTCCCTAAGTTGCTGTATCTGTTAGAAGGTTGTCTCAGTAAGGCTCATTTTAATAATCACCAAGATAATAGAAATAATTTGTCAGTTATTAGAACACACAGTTCTATAGATTACACCAGTCTTGGGTTCGTGGAAGGCTCCTGACAGGAATTTCCAGTTCCTGTAATTTTGTCTTGATTTCACACTCAGACACGGTAAGAAGAGTCTTGAAATACTCATGTTTTTGTATATTCATGATCGGAGCAATTATAAAAAGCAGTTCAATGTGTATTTAATATGTATTTCCTGTGATGTTTCAAAAAGAAACAGGAAAACACCACTTAGGCAAAATTCTTATTATATTTCCTAACTATTTGTGGGGAAAGTTTGCGTGTAAAATTTTAAACTTAAATTCACGAGTTTATGAAATTTGGGGGAATATTAGGAAAACATTAAAAAACAATTGCCAGTAAATATGAAAATATAAAGACAAATATTTTATAAAATTTAAGCTGTTTTCCTATACATATACTGTTTTGTTCTTGTAGGAAAACACAAGACTTGATCTTGAAGAAATCATGCAAAGATTAAGCAAAACGTTTGTTAACTATAGCACATAGTAGTATTGGTATAACCATAAAATAGAATACAATATAGCCATTAAAAATGATGTAGACATTGATTTATCTTTTTTAAAAAAAAAAATTTTATGTATTTATTTGTGAGAGAGAGCACAAGCAGAGGGAGCAGCAGGCAGAGGGAGAAACAGGCTCCTCGCTGAGCAAGGAGCCGGATGTGGGGCTGCACCCCAGGACCCTGAGATCATGACCTGAGCCAATGCTTAACTGACTGAGTCACCCAGGTATCCCTACATTGATTTATCTTAAGTATGTATGGGGGTGAAGTGGTGTGTTTTGCGAGACTGCTGTGATAAAACATTAACATAGAGTATTTTCTTAATTTTTGGTGTTCAGCCAGGGATAACACAATTCTTATTGCATAGGATGTGATATCTAGGTTAATATAATTAATCTCTGTGGAGAGTCCCTTAGGGTTTCATATAATGCATTTTATTTAATATAACTAACTTTCTTAAATTACTTTTGGTTAAGTTGGAATGAATGAATAGAATAGAATGGATTAATGTTGGGTATGACTGTGGAGGACCTCTAGTGGTCAAATGTGATAGTGTTGATGCCCTTGTATCTACTCAGATCACCGCTTATGCAAACGTACTGAGTTGTGGAGCTAGAACGAAGACTAAAGCAGTTCGCACATGCAGGAACCTTGGGTTTACAAAGCACTTTGCAACTCACAGCACTCTTAGTTACATTCATGCCCGATCTTCCGAGCTATCCCATCTTAGTATTCTTATCTTCATGAGAATATTAGCACCATATAGACAGGAATTGTGTCTGTTTTGTTTACCACCGTGTTCCCAAAGCCTGAAACAGTGCCTGGCGCATAGTAGGCATTCAGTACATGTTTGTCAGTAAATTAATGAGTGAACTCTCTTTCTGTAGATGAGGAAAATAAGGTTCAAGAAAACTGACTGTAAATATAAAAAAAAATACCTACTAGGATTGATTAACTGAACTTAAAGGATAAATTTATTTTTACCTATTTACACTTTCCTATAAATTTCATTTGTTCTTTATGTTAATATGATAAAGAAAGTAGGACTTAGGTGATATCTTTTTAAAAATCCACCGAAACATAATACCTTGTTTTTTTATTTCTTCTGAGAAAATTCTTCTTGATTTAATTGCTTTTGGATTACTCTTTATTTTAAGTATTCTAAGCTTGAATAGATTTAGAGATTAGTATATTTTTATGTCTTTAGTTTAATGGTTATAAAGCTCTTGACTATGTTCAAAGCATTGGATGGAGGACAATGTGATGAAGTAGGGGTGCTCTGTAAATGCTGGATGAATGAATAAAAGAAAAATAAGTTTAATCTAGTACAAAATACTAAAACTAGCAATTAAAATCAATTTCCTGACAGTGTAAGGGAAATAGATATTGGTAAAAGATACCGTATTGTAGATGGTCCTAAAACTCCGTTAAAAAAATAAAAACAACGAAAAAAATCTTTTGAAAATAAGTGATTGTTCTCTGAGTGAACAGGTTTCATATGCTTCTTCCAAAACGAATAAATAGTTCTCGCTCACGCAGGCCTGCAAATGTGTTACAAAGTTGCATCATGTAGTCATCTCTCCAATAATTCATGCCCTGCGCTGGGTGCTCTGGAACCCAGTAAGTCGCTGTGGAAGAACAGGCCAACCTGTGGTGTTCACTGGAAGAGGAGTGGAATGTGGCATTTTCCATTGTAATCCCCAGCACTGAGGTAAAATGAAGGCAAGTGCCTTTATTTATTTATTTATCTATTATATTTAATTTAGTTTAATTTAACTTAATTTAAGTTCCAGTGTAGTTAACATACGGAGTTATATTTTATTTTTTTGAGTCACCTCCATACTGTTTTCCGCAGTGGCTGTACCAGTTTGCACTCCCACCAACAGCGCACCAGGTTTCCTATTTCTCCGCATCCTTGGAGGGCAAGTGCCTTTGAACCGCGATCTGCAGTAGTTTACATTTATCTGAGCAAAAATGTTTTGGAAGCCCATGAAGTCCCAGGTCTCCTTAGAGGTGAAAAAAAGTCAATACTCCTGGAAATTACAGCCTTTGAGATGGGCGAAGCTCAGAGAGCCAGTTAAGAAGGGAGCATAGTTCTGTGTCCAGAGAGGGGAGATGCTGTTCCTCTGACTGCCCGCTCCTTCCCTCACCCCAGCCCTCCACCTGGCTCACAGTTACCCGTCAGGTCACAGCATAAGCATCACTCACTCAGAAACGCAGACCTTCCGAGCCTGGGTGCGGTGCGTCCAGCGTACTTTCTTCCCAACTCACACTTTTCCTGCCATTCGATTGCACCAAACACCAATCTCCCGCTGACTTATCTAAATCCCTGACCAAACCTAGGATGCATAGTTGCATCTCCCGAATTTAGTGCCTGCGTTTAATGCCTAAATGTTTGTGGAAGGAGGGAGGAAGGGAAGGAAATGCCCTTTTACTGAAGGAAATAAGCATCCGTGTGTGTAAAGGGAACCCCTTGCTTCATGTTGTAGACCCATCTCCTGGGAAAGGGTTTGCCAGAGAAAATGCCAGCGTAGACTTTGAAGAAGTCCGCAGACGTGACCTGCTCATTTTGGGAGAGGAGAGGGGAAGAGGGCAGTTAAGAGGGGCCTTGAAGTTATGGATTTCTTTCATTACATTAACAACAGATTGCTACAGTTTCACAGAAGAAAAATGTTAGAAACTTCCCAATCTACTAGCCAGGTTTTTGTTTAAAAACACGTATTTTCAGGGATGTGGGAGAATACTCAGTGTAACCGAGATTAGCAAGGGTCCTGCTGCCAACTACTTCAGTCCTCACGCTGAGCAGATGGGGAAACTCAGGCCAGGGAGTTTGTTGTCAGTAGAGCCCAACCCCTGCGCTGCAGGGTCAGGTCAAAGTGGCGGAGATCGTTGTCCCTCGGGTCTATGAATTATCCCAGTTCGGTGGCCCCTTCGATGGGTCCTAAACACACTGGGTCCAGCCCAGAAGATTCCTTGTATTAGCTGTAACTGTGATTGTTTTCTAAAGCGATCTGAACAACCACAACGAGGTAAAACTCTCATTCGTTCGTTTGCTCCGCGAGTGAACGGTTTTTCTCAGGGCCTACTCTGCGCCAGACGCTAAGCTACAGGCTGGGGACACAGCGACAAGCCCGGCCACTGCTCTCCGGGAGATGACAATCTTCGTTCAAGTGGCTTAAAAAAAAAAAAAAATGTGATTTTTAAAAAATTTTTTTATTTTATTTTTTATTTTTTTACTATAGTCCACTCAGTTCTTTCCTTGTGATTTATTTTACCCAGGGGATAAAATACCTTGATGACAAGCTTGTCTTCTCATATTGCTTCAGCCTGGGAGCCTATAAAAGAAAACGGAAATTTGGTATTTGTACCTGAGCCTCAAGAGCAAGGGTCATTTACCATCCATTGTTACTCAAAAACTAGAGCAGTAAAAATCAAGTCTAAACAAGGGATTGGAAATGGAAAGGGACCTGAGCTTTTTCTGGGTAAGTCATTACTTAAAATCAAGAAACAAATCTTTGACACAGGGCTGCTTCTCTTACCCTACGGAGTATTTCCTGTGCTTGATTCCTTCCTACCCCCCCACTAAGCTCCGCCTCAGTGTTAAGTGCACCACGGAACAGAGATGAGCTCTCCACGCGGCTGCATGGAGAAGGCTGGTCGCCCTCCAGCCCCCTCTGCCATGTCTGGGGCGTGTGGTTCTGAGACGCTTCCTGGGCTTGGACATCTCAGTGCCTTGCCTCAGCAGATGACAGAGGAAATCTGCTTTTGCTGAAAATTGCAGAACAACACCTTCTGGGCCTTTGCAGCATCTTCCCTACTGGCCTATAGCTCCATGGGACCCAGAGGCATCCTGGAAAAACCTGGTGTGTTGGCCACATATCCAGCAAGCCTGGTCTGTGGTATGCAGGTGTGCACAGGAACAACACAGCCCTTGACCCTCCCCCAGAGCCAAGAGCAACCAACTCTACCCTCTCTTACATCTTCAGTTTCTTTTACCAATTTTCCCCCTAATTCTACAAACATGCTATATGGCCTCTGATTATGCTTTTTCTCCCTATTCCCTCATCCCCAAGTGGCAACCATGTGTTGGTCAAGATGGGCTGGGCTTTGCTACAGAATCTGTAAAACACTCCTCTTGGCTTTTAGCAACAAAGGTTATTTCTCACTCATGCTAGACGTCCATCCGGGTCATCTGGGGCTCTGCTCATTGTAGTTGCTCAGGGACCCAGGCTGATGGAAGCTTCATTTTGACAAACACTTCAATTTTATTTTATTTTATTTTATTTTAGAGAGGGAGAGAGGAAGGGAATGGAGGCAGGAGCAGAGGGAGAGGGAAAGGAAGAATCTCAAGCAGGCTCCAAGCCCAGTGAGTAGCAGGACCTGAGATCATGATCTGAGCCCCAATCAAGACTCGCATGCTTCACCGACTGAGCCACCCAGGTGCCCCTTGACAAACACTTGAGCAATTACTGTGGAGGGAGAAGGGGGTGTGGGAATGGCCAGCCCCTCCTTTCTGAAACTTGTCCTTGGTCCTCCTGACATGACTCTGAGTTTTCTCACGATTCTCTGATGCCTCCCTCATCAGTCCAGTTTTCTGACTCATGTTCCCTCTCTGCCCTTTCCATGTAGCTACTCCCTAAGGAACATTCCTTGGCCCTCTTCTAACACATATTTTCTCTCTTGGCAATTTCTTCCAAACTGTGCTTTCCAGTACCATCTCCATGTGAATGATTTCCAAATCTGTATTCTCAGCCCCAGTTCCCTGAGCCCCAGTTCCATTGTCAGCAGCCACCAGCCTCCTCCCATAACTGCCTTAAAGTCTCTTGTCTGAAAAGGGACTTTCTATCTCCACCAAATCTACCCTTCCTCCCAACTCCCCTCTTTCTGTGGACGCCTCTTCCTTTCCGCACACTGAACCTCTCAGAGTATTTTAGGATGTGTCTTAAATCCATCCCCTGCCTTCTATCACCGCCCAAGCTCCTGGCACCTCTCTCCAGGAGGACAGAAGCTCTTTGACCATGTTTCCAGCTTCTCTCCATGGCTCAAGGCTGCACCTGGTGCAACTCCAGGGAGCACCATTCTAGGTGGATGGCACCGCCTGGTGTCAGGCAATGCAGTGGCTCTGCAGGCCCCACTGTGCCCGTAGTAATCTGCCTACAGCTCAGCTTAAACCGTGACAAACCATGGTTCAAAAACCTTCCTTGGCTTCCCATTTCAACCTGAATGCCTTGGCTCCACCCCCCATGGGTCATGATGGAAATCACTCTCCCTTTTCTGAACTCACATCTTTCCTACACCAAGTGGTATTTCCTACCCTGCGTCATAGTGATTTAAGAACAGTTTTTCTCTTATGTACTTGATAAGTGAGAAGTTTGAGGGATTAAATTAATAAACACTATTTGCTGCTTATGGTAAAAAAAAAAAAATCCACATCCAAATGGCTGAAGTTTTAAAAGAGAACGCATGGGCTCACACAAATGAGAATTGCAGAGGTTACATCCTACTGCTTCAGGCAGAGCTGAATGCAGGGCTCAAGTGAGATCCTTGGGATTCCTTCCCTCTCTTTCCATCCCGGAAGCTGAAATCACGGCAGGCCCATCTGGCGGTAGCCAGAGCCAAGGAGGAGGTGCAGCTGCTGGCAGAGAGGCTGCCCAAGGCAGCTGGAGAGAAGAAATACTCCAGCTTCTCCCTTTCCCTGTCCTGGGCTGCTCCACTGGTGCCTCCCTACGGCTGACCCCAGAGTCTGGGAAACACAGCCTGCAGGGCTCAGCGGGGGAGCCAGGGAAGAGGAAGGAGTGTTTCTAAGAACAAACAGGCAGACCACCAGCACAGTAACTCACTCAAAGTCATACCATGGTAAGTGGTGCCGCCTGTCTTGAACCGTAGCTGAAGCTCCGGATCCTGCTACCCGAGGCTGCAGCCAGCATGAAAGAGCATTCCAGGTGGAGCGTCTGTGTGAGCAAAGGCACAGGTGGGAAATTCTAGAACATGTATGGAAATAGCAGAGAGTTCCTTGGGCTGCAATGCAAGGTGCTTTCAGAGGAACAGTGGGGGAATAGGTTGCCCACTGTAAAGACTTAAGGCCTGGCTCAAGAATTTGGCCTTTGTTTGGGAAGCAAAAGGGAAGTTATTGAAGAAAAAGAAAGAGTTAAGATAATTTATTTACAACTATTAAAAATGTCAGAAACAGGAAGGAAATGCTTGGACTCTTTTCAAACAAAAGCAAGGTACAAAGTGAAACAATCTTCAAGAATAAAGATGACAAATATAGTAGAGTTGCTTTTTTCCTAATCTTTATATGGTTGCCATCTATGATACTTATAAGAGAAATTAGGAATGAGCACTCATTCGTTCAAGTGAGGACCTGCTGGGAGCTGGGCCTTGTGCTGGGGTTTTAGAGTATGCCAACTGGAGTCGTTTTCTGGGCTATTCTAATATTTCCCTTCTGAAGTTGCAGGAGAGCACTCCATGTAATGACATTTGGTCTGAAAAGAGACCTGTGGTAAAAATGGTTCACTTTGTACTCACTTGTGGTTTTAAATCTCAAGGTCATAGGCTTTGACTGGCTTTGAAGTTAAATGGCTTGAGCTCATTTGCCACTGATATTGGCGGACTGTGAATAAGTGAAGTGTGGACTGAAAAGGAAAATGCCTCTTGGGGAGGGGGAGAGTGTGCATTTTTGTGGGGTGAGATTGAGTTAGTTATTAAGCCCCTTGACATTTCCATTTCTTTAATCACAAACTGCAGATACTTGCTATTTAATATTAAGTTTATCATCGTCATCTTCAACGACACAGATGCACCAACTAAACGTGTGATTGTGAGCCATACTACATGAGGCATGTCGCCAAGGGGACATCCTATCATATCCACTGAGTTTCTACAGGCGGCTAGCTTTACCACTTTTAATCAGCAGGCAGTACGTAAAAATGCATGAATCCCTAGGTGTTTGGAAACTTTACTCCAGTTCCCCTCCCACGACATAATACTTGCAATTCATCCATTCAATGTTTATTAAGTACTTTCTATCTTCCATGAATCCAACAAAGATTAGTTGTCTATGTGTATTCATCTTTGGATAGTAATGAACAGAATAGAGACGGGTGCACTCCTCGTGGAACTTGCATCTGATGGAAGTCAACTATGTCCACGGTTCGGCACACCTTGTGCTGTCAAAAAGCTCCCTCTTTAGCGGAGATGACAAGCTTATGACCACAAACACAACGTGATGAGTGTATGAAGGTGTTCATTGTGGATGAGAGTCCAGAGAAAGCTCCTCTAAGAAACTAATGCAGTAGCTGGAACTCAAAGGGAGAGCAAGTTTCCCAATATTTGGGGAAACACGCTTTGAGCAGAAAGAGTGGCAGGATGCTGAGTTGTGGAAATGTGAAACAGCGTTCAGAGTTTGTGACGCAGAGCTCTGAGGGCATAGGAACAAGTGCGCAGAGCTAGGTCGTGTGGGGTCTTGTGGACCGTGTTTTAGGGCTTGGATTTTATCGTAAGGTGTATGGAGGCAGTTGATGGTTGTGAAACAGCAGTGACATGACTGGATTTGCCTCTTAGGGAAACCATCCACCAGCACCGTGACTCCAGAAGCTACGAAACAGGCAGGATTAAAGGAACTCAACCACTCCCTGGATGCAGGTAGTGTGTGTGGGTTGGGGGGAGAGTCTAGACATCTCCATGGCATCTGGCTTTTTGAAGCAGCCTTATTCAATCCCCAGGCTTCAGACTTTTCACACTAAACACATCCTGTTGTTGTAGGCCACAACCAGACCTATCTTCCCTGAACAGATCTTTTGCCACGTTGCTTCTTTGCTCCAAAACTTTGAGTCAGTGTTTTTTACTCCACAAATATGAATTTTAAAATCGCCTTCCAGGGCCCTTTGTTGGATCTACTCTATGGTTTCCACTTTGAATCCCTCTGCTCACCTCTTTTTGTGTTATACCACATTCCATTCCCTTCCACCTCAGTGTCCGGCGTTTCCCCTTGAGATCGTCAGTGCACCATGCTCGGAGCCTAGCTTAAGCGTCATCTCCTCCATGCAGCCTTCTCTGACCGCTTTGTGCCTGACTGATCTGCTGTCTCTTCATCTACTGCAGCTCGGAGTTAAGTACATGGCACTGGAGCACGGGCTTCACAAGGGCAGGGGGTTTTGTCTTTTTTGTCCACTGCTATATTCCCACACTTGGAACATGGTAGGTAGTTGATAAACATTTGTTGAGTGAATTAGCGATGGCTAAGGTTCTCCGTAGATATTTAAGAAATATAACATTATCAAGAAATAGAACACTTAATGAATTTGATCAAGCATTGTGATGGTTTCTGGGTACTCAAAACTTGATTAGACCTGGAGTATGTCCTCAAGTTCAAAGTGAGAATAAAATCATTATTCTACAGAATAAAAATCTAGTGAATGTTTACATTTTAACATAACCCCAAATCAGTAGGGAACCATCCAGATTTTTAAAAAAGAAAACAAGAATCTTAGATCTCTAAGAGTTCAACGTTTTCAAGATTGGATAATAGCGAACTTCGGTAAAGATGTGCGGCAACAGCAGCCCTCAAGCGTGGCTAGTGGGAGGACGATTAGTACAGTTGCTTCAGAGAGCAATTTTCTGGTTATTAGTGAAGGCGAAGATGTGTGTGCAGGACAGGCTAGCAGTTCTACCCCTACATGGAAGAACTCGGACATGTTCAGAGGGATACCTGCAATAATGCCACTTGTAGCATGGTTTGAAGTGAATAGCCAGAAACAACCAAAATGTCCCATCAACAGCAGAATGGATAAGTAAATTGTGGTGTATCCAAGCAGTGGAATCTTCTGGAGCTGTGAAAATGAATGAACCTGAGCTATAATTATTCACATGACTCAATCTCACAAATATTATATTTAGCTTTTAAAAAAGCAAATTGTAGAGTGACAAGGAAACATGATCCCATTTATATAAAGTTTAAACATGAAATATAATACATTATTTCTGAATTGATACATATGTAGAAAAAGTATAAAATATGTCTGATAGGTGACCAACCATCCCGGTTTGCCTGCAACTTTTACTCTTTTATTACTGAAAGTTTCCTATTTTGGGACCACCCCCCACCCCCTCCACTGCCGCCTGCCAGCCCCCAGTTCCAGGCAAACCAAGACGATGGGTCACCTTACTTGAAAAAGAGAAATGTCAAGCTTAGAATGGTGATTACTTCTTGAGGGAGGGAAGGAAGTGGAATTGGGTAAAAGTACACTGGGTATAATTCAGCTGAATTTGTAATGTTCTCTTTTTTTAAAATTGGATTATGGGTATGCAGGTGTTTGTTATATTATTCTCCATTTGTATATCTGAATTATCTCATAATTAAGAAAACCCCAAAAATCTCCTATTGTGGATGCTGTTGTGTGCCACCCAGACTCACCCCTTTCTTTTGGGACTGGAGGACTCACTCCTCCAGCTGCCCAGAGTGCTGGCAGGTTCACCATCTGACTCCCAGTTGAGTTTTGAAGTTCCCCAATTCCCAATTGCCTTTGTTAGAATAGACCCACTTCACCTATGGGGGCAGCCTGTGGCCAATGAGTGACTGACACTTGGGCATAAGGGTTCATCCCTCTTTCCTTAATTTGGTACCCTTCTGAAGGACCATCCAGGCTCCAGAGCTCCCTTTGGGATCAGCTGAGATGTCAGTTGTGACATCATCACAGTCCAACTACTACTTCCGCCCAATCGCGCTTCCTTCCCTTCCCTTACAGGTGCCAACCCGAGAGCACTCCCCACTAAACATGACGCATGCAAGTCTCCACCTCAGAGCTGATTTCCCTGGGTAACTTGACCTGCAGTACTGTCCTTCCAGAAAAAGAGATGGATGGAAAAAGAGAGAGAGATAGACTGAGATCACAATTGTAAATGTAACCCCCCTGCCTCTATTTTTTTCTTTACCACCTCCCCACCCCTCCTTGTATCCCATTTTGTTTAAAAATCTCAAGCCAACATGCTACGCAGAATTTGAGGTGTGGCTAAACAGAGTCTGGCTATAAAAAAGGAAAAAGAAATACTGATTAATTTTCAATGAAAAACAATAGAATGATAAAATTTTTCCTTTCCTTAGAGGAATTTTGTGGGTTAGAGAACATTCTGGCACATGGTTTGTTTTTGTTTTTTGTTTTTTGTTTGGCACATGGTTTTGTTGTTTCCACCAAATGAATCATTCAAGGAGGACAGGTGATTCCATCTGAGTTGTGTCACTCTGGGAATAAAATAAAACAGTCTAAAACAGCATATAATAAATCACTAAAGAAAAAAAAGATTCACTAACTCGTGTAATGTGGATAACAAATACCGTTAGAATAGAGAGGAGAAGAAAATCAGGAGATAATGCACATGGTCAGGCTTAGAACACGACACGGAATAGAAGTAAATGAAGAAAAGCATGAGCATCTCAAATCAGTCGTCTCTCTAGAAGCGAAACAGATCCTACAGAAAGGTCAACCTAAAAACTGCCAAGAGCACAGGCTGCCTCATCTGTCACCACTGCACCCTCCCAGTCCTGGTCTCCATAACCTTGCATACTCCAGAAGGACACACGCACACAGCCACAATTCCTACAGTGGTTCCTAAACTGCCTGATACTATCTTAAGTCTTGCTAGCCAAGTTCCCTGGGGGCAGACACTGTTTGGTACTGCTTTCTAAATTCTGCTGGCAGGAAAGGGCCCTGGAAGCTAGATTTAAATCACAGCGCACCCAATTACTGGGTGTGTGAACTTGTTCAAGTACCACACCTCAATTTCCTCAATTATAAAATGAGAATATGGGACGCCTGGGTGGCTCCGTCAGTTAAGAATCTGCCCTTAGCTCAGGTCATGATCCCAGGGTCCTGGGATTGAGCCCCACGTCCAGCTCCCTGTTCAGTGGGGAGTCGGCTTCTCCCTCTGCCCCTCCTTCCCCTAATTTGTGCTCACTCTCCCTCTCTCAAATAAATAAAATCTTAAAAAAATAAAATAAAATTAGAATAACACTCATAAGGTACATATGAGGATTAAGCCAGAAAATGTTTCCAAAGCATTGAGTGCAATGCTTGGAAAACATATATAGGGTTTAATAAATGGTAGATTAGTTGAATTTTAAAAATTAAAAAAATAATGACTCTAAAAAGGTGTAGGAATGAAATACATATTTCAATACGATGCAAATTATTTTAAACTGACTGTGATGTAGGATTAAAATAAATCTAGTGAGGAAAGAAGGAAGGAATAAACCTCACATTCTTACCAACCCATCTGTAGAAATGTTAAAATTAGAGCATTCTTACGACAGAGGATTGTCTTGATAGTTGAACTAAATTGTGAGGGGGAAAAAAATGGTCAGGTTCTGTTTAATGTAACAATTCCTATGAGAGTAATTAAAATCTGAAGTTCTGTTTCTTTTTTTAGAAGTGATGTCTGCCTGAAATGAGCTCTAATTGTCCCTATTTACACACTGACTGCAGAGCGCCCATCCTGCCGCAGACATCTCTGTAATTAGCTCCATTCAAGAACAAAGCAGTGACCATCTTTCAGCTGCTTTCTGGCTTTTGAGCTTAGGAGGCAAAGGAGAGTTTTTGGCAGACTCGCAAAATGGAGTTTAAATCTGCCACAAAGCAGTCCGTTGCAAGGGTGGTAATTGCATAGTTACAATTGATTTATACAAGCTCCAGGAAAGAATGATCTTCTGGCTAAAATTATCCAATGAATAACAGTAATATGTGAAATTTTCCCTCCTTGGAATTTTAATGGCTGTATTTAGAATAACGTGGTAATGTTGACCTGTTTCTCATACAGTGAATAAACCAGCTGATATTTGGGGGTGTCTCTTAATCGTTCTCATAGAGATCACCTTTTTGAATATTCACTTTCATCTGCTTCCCGTTCAGTATTCTGCAGTTTTCAGATGAACTTTCAATGAAAAAATGTAATTAACTGAATTATATCTTGTAAAAGAACATAGGCAAAAGTTAAAATTGTGCTGCTGGGTCCACGAAACTTTGTAGTGCCACCAAAATCTTTTACAAAGAGCCTATAGACTGAATTAGCATCCTCTCTCCCCCCGCCCCAACACAGACACACAGCACAGACTCGAACATATACACACTCAGCTCAGAGGAAGTGGAAAGATTCAAGTATGTCACACGGAGATACCTGATTTTGCTTGTTCCAGTCAATCTAGGAGTTTCTTTATGGTGTGAATTTCATCCATCTACATTATTGTGATTGGGGATGTTATTTGGACTATCTCTGCTATTTTACTCTGAGTTTCTATTTTCATACTTCTATTTCTTTTTCCTCCTTTCCTGCCTTCTGCTCTCTTTTCCCCTTCTGCTTTGTCCCAGTTTGTGAACATTCTGGTTTTATTCTTTTAAGGGTTACTTTAAACATTTGAACACACGGGCAAAATACAACAACCAAAGAAAACAAGGATTTAGCTATGTTTATCTTCCCTCCTAGCCCCATCTATGGTTGTTTTTCATGTTATTATCTAGAATTTTAGGTTCCATCTTGTCTCCAAATAAGAAAAAATAATTATTATTTCTATTTTTGCCGCCAATAACTATTTCTATGTTACAATCAATAATTGTATTCCTCACCTTACTTGTGGATTTATTACTTGAGATTTTCCTTCTTCTTCTTCTCCTCCCCTCCTCCTCCTCCTTCTTTTTGTAATTTTATCAGGAAAGATCTTTGGATAATAAACTAGTCTTTGCCTGAAAATAATTTATTTTCTCTTTAAAAAATTTTTACTATATTTACTTTTGGGAATAAGGAATACTTTCACATGATACAAAATTCAAGTGAGCTAAAAGTTGTTTTGGTCAGGTATAGAATTCTAGATCAAGTATTGCTTTTCCTTGGCACTCTGGAGACAGCTCTGTTTATTCTTGCATGCTTCTGCTGATTAGAAGTTTTGCATCAGTCCAATTGTCATTCTTTGTAATTTTCTATGGTGGCTTTTAAGAATTTTCTCTTTTTTGATGTTCTGTAATTATGCTTCTACAAGGTATTTAAGAGTGAAAGCTTTTAAAAAAGTTGTCCTACTTGATATGCCTTGATATACATTTTTATATACCTTTGATAGACCTTTTTATTCTGCGGACTAATGTCAGAGCCTTACAGTTTGTCTGTCAGTTCTCTTTATTTCACTTTTACATTTCCTGTCACTTCATCTGTCTGTGCTATATTTTGAATGATGTCCTCACTTTTAATCGCTGCTTTTTTAACTGAATTTTACTGTAAACTGTTTTACTTTCTTATGTCAATGATTACTTTTTTTATCTTCCAGAATTTTTTTAATTGGTTGTTTTTCATAATTTTTTGCTCTTGATTATAACCCCCGTCCTTTATCTCTTTCAAGATTTTAACATAGTTAAAAGTCAATCCCTTGAGGATTGCTGTATATCGATTTCCTTGAGTATATACTTTCTTATTTGTTTGGTTTGTTGGCTTTCGTGGGTTTGGATCAGCTGATTACTTTGTAAGCTTGTAGCCTCAGTTCTCACTCATTACTATGGATGATTCTGTTCCTGTTCCATCAAAACTTTATTTTTAATTGTGACTATATTTTTAAACTTAAAAATATATAAGCTATCATTTTGATGTATCTGCGCTGGAAAGGAAAGAGTTCATGTCCTCTTACTTCTCTATTGTGACTGGAAATCAATTAATTTGATTTTTAAAAATCAAAGTGTATAAGAGAAGATAAAGCTGAAAAATATATGAAATGGATAAAGTTAAACAGGACACAATGAAAAAAATGAACAGATTATAGCTATAGGACATTTCTATATAATTCTGAGGTTCTGTCTGTGTTGGAGTCTATGTATTTAAGTACAATTTTCTCCAAAGATAAATAATTGGGGATTATGAAGTCATTTATTTATATTTTGAATTCAACAATTACTGAATTCCTCAGCCCGGAAGTGTACTAAACGTAGTTATGCAGAGTCCAGTAAGTCTTAGTTTTGCATCTATAAAATGGGAATCATAGTATATACCATGCAAAGGAGTTGTAAAGAGTAGAGATGAAGATTAAAAAGTACCTAGGGGAGTATCTGGTAACATGGTAGGCATTGAATAAATCAGAGCTCCCATATTACTATTATCATCAGTTGACACTGTCATCAGGAGATCATGTTGATTTGGGAAGACAAACAGGTAAAGAAATACTTAAATACACAAACACTGGTCAACCGCTCTTGGGATGGCTGGGAGCTTTTGAAGAGAAGACATGTGAACTGGGTCTTCAAGATTGAGCAGGTGTTTGCCAAGTAGAAATACTGGAAAAAGTTGCAAACCATGCAAACTTGAAACCACATACTAAATTCTGGGAACTGAAAACACGCGGGACGAGTGGAGGACGCAGGTGAGTAGAGCTCGAGGAGATACATTTGAAGAGGTGGGCAGGGGCCACCGAGAGAGGGAAGGGCATTTCAGTTATAAGCTGCAACAGTCTGGAAACGAGATGACAAAGACCCCAATTTCACAAAGATGGTAAGAGGGAAGAGATGGGAACAGATTTTGAAAAACAGGAGAACACATGTGCAGGACTTGGCAACTGATAGAATGTGGAAGTTCAAATGTCCGGAAGACCGCTTACCAGCTGTGGGGCCTGCATATGTTATTTTATCTCTCTGGGCCTTAACTTCCTCGCCTCTGAAATGGGGAGAAAAGTTGGGGCCTATCTCATGAGACTGCACTGAGCATTCAAAGAGACAAGACACATAAAGCATTGAAAAGAGCACCTAATTCAGAGAGAGTATCAATACGGGATAACTATTATTTTCATGTGGGAAGTGGAGGGTGCTGGAGGAGCCAGCAATGAAGTCCAGATTTTTTCTGGCTGAGGAACTGAAGAGTTGCTGCTGCCACTTCCGGAGCTGGTGACATTGGGGGAGGAACAGATTTGCCTTGGATTTCCTACCCATCCTTGAAGAAGAGTCAAGCTGTTGTGAAGCCTCAGGTGTAACAGGCGGACGAGTCATTTGCTTCATTCCAGAGCCAGTGCAGAGCTTTCTCCATACCCTGTGGGAACGCAGAATGCTCACACCGTGCAGGGAGTGAGATGGGGGCTGGAGTCAGAAACTGGCCTGGAGGCCCCTGGGGAACTCTTGTCACCTTAGAGTTACAATGAGAAATGCACAGGAGGAAGGGGAAGGAACTTGGGAGTATTTTAAGAAACAAGTCTACAGACAGTTGCATGCTGCTTATAGGCTGAGAGAAGGAAACTATCCATTGAGAGCTCAAACTCTTGATCCAGTGACTTTCAGGTAGGAGTGTGTACGTTCTTCTCTGCTGATACCACACCGTCATGCTAAGAGTCTCTTATGTTGCATCACTCTACGTCATCTCATAAACACTTTGAAGGATAAGAAGAGCAGATGTTACCTCCATTTTCCAGGTGAAAAAACAGGCTCAGGGAGATGCTGTTTGCTCAGGTCCCCATGGCTGGAAAACAGGCAAAATCTGGACTAATGCCAAATATTTTGCTTTCCAGTTCCTCTTACTGCTTCTCAACGTGCGTCTTTTTAGTGGGACCGCTTTTGTTCTCATCTCCTGATGTTTCTCTCCCATGAAAGGTGCTCAGTCATTTGACACCTGGCCTCTCTCCCTTTCCCCACTCCACGCTGGGGAGCTAGCAACTTACCTGACTGGTAAATTTAGGAAGAATTCTCCCCTTATCCCTCTTGGGAAGGAGTAAAGTTCTACTCTGAGCTGCAGTTGCAGAAGCTGTGGGGTAGGCAGGGGGGTGGGTGAGAGTGGAGGTTTTTTTCTGGTTCATTTCTGCCTGGAATTTGGTGCCTGAAATGGTCTAATCCAGGCTGCAGGTTACGGTTAATACCGTACATGTTACCCTCCCATCGAGCTTCTATTATGAATAATGCCAATATTCTGGCTTCTGTATGGGCAACACTCTAGAGAGTCTGGAAATAAGAATGAAGCCATCATGACCAAGCACTACAATAACCACAGGAATATTGCGTGACTCAGAAAATACATTAGGCGTCAACAGAAGTCAGCTTGGAGAATCCGCTGATGGTACAAGGAGCAATTAATAGGTGGAAATGCTGAAAATGAAACCCATTCTCTTAGGACAAAAATCAATGGACCAGATAACAAATTAACCTCTATTCACTGCTTAAGTCTCCAGGAGCAAAAATAAAATCAATATGTATCAGTGGTTCTAAGAAATAGCATCAGAAATGAAAACTAAGGTAAAGCATTAGGCTTTTGGGAAAAACCAATTTGTATAAAATAGGCTTCTTTTCTTAAAAATCAACTTACGTTTCACTTCTTTGGTGCTGCTTGTCCAGATTAACCATACCCAACTTTTTTTTTTTTTTTTTTTTTTTTTTTTAGTGCTTATCATATGCTAGATACCTCCTGACGCATCAAAATGTACACACATACACAAGTAAAGGCAGAATGTGGTTCCTTACTGAAGAAAAAAGCTTAGCAAACTTCTCAACTGGGAATGAAGAAGAAATTAGCAGAGAAAGAAGACTTTGTACTTTGGACCAGGGCTGGTGAGACCTTGAATGTGTATTTGCAGACCCCAGTTCTTGTAGATTCAAATGTTAGAACACCAAGCACATTCCTGCTCAGGCCAGAATAGATACCACACAGCAAATCCCAGAAGGAGTAGCTTGGTGTGTCTCTGGATCTTTCCACCTCCCCTGCTTCTCTGTTGGAACCGTCGAGAGCGTTTGGTCAATGGCTCACCCTGTGCTCTCTGTATCTGAGCCTCTGAGAAGCATGTTCACCTCAGGATTCTTATATACAAAGACTCTCTCCTGAGTTTCTGTTGCATTTTCATTTACTAATGAAGTAATGCGAGATTAGTACTCTATCATTCTAGAAACTTGTTTTGAAAATAGTGTGATTAGCATAGACAGTAGATATTTTAAAATGGAAGTGTTACATTTGGTGCTTCTAATACTGATTTCTTCTTTTCTGCTTTGGATTTTTGCTTGGACCTCCTACACATGACTTATACAGTCTTCTAGGCTCTGAACTTCCTGGGGGCCATGGATTGGGTCATATTAATCTCTGTAGCCCTCCTAGTGGTGTGTGTACAGACTGTGTTCAATAAATACTTGTTAGATGAAAGCCCAGTCACATCGTAAGAGAAGACAGAACTCTAAGCCACCCTGAGATTTACTTGTTAGTTTAACTTCCCGTCAGGCTTACACGACTTCTGAGAACACATTCCTATGGAGAATAGTGTCTTGCAGGGGGCAACCGAAGTGCGCCAGCAGGAATTTTTGTTTAGATATCTTAAGAGTTTGCACATCAACTTTCAAGTATATACTAGTGGCTGCAAACAAATGAGGAATTCTTTAGTGCAACTAATCTGAAAACGTTTTTACTTGTCAGAAATCCTTAATTTTATTAGGATTACTGGTCAATATGAAAAAATGTCTTTATACGTCTTGATAAATATCACCAACTGTTTTTGAAACAGGTTTTCTTGGTTTCTAACACCATTAGAGGGGTAAGAACATACCTTTCGCAGCACTCTCTCCCGCCCCCAAGCCTGGGTAGTAATCTTTTTTCCCTTAAAGTTTTACTCACTTAATAAATGAAAAATACAAAGTTTGTTGTTCTTTTCATTCTCATTTCTTTTGAGGCTGAGCAATTTCTCCTATTTTTTAAAAAGATTTTTAAACTTTATTTTGAGAGAGAGAGAGAGAGTGTGCGTGTGCTCACGAGCCAGGGGAGCGGCAGAGGGAGAGGGAGAGAGAATCCCAAGCAGAGTCCCCCTGAGTGGGGAGGCTGACGTTTGGATTGATCTCACCACCCTGAGATCATGACCTGAGTTGAAATCAAGAGTCAGATGCTTAACTGACTGAGCCACACAGGCGTTCCAGGAATTTCTCCTATTCATGTCCTCTGCTCATTTTTATCCTTAGCGGTCTTAGTGGTCTTCTTGCTAATTTGCTTAAGTTTTATTACATAAAGGTGAAAAATTTTAACCCCTGTCTTTGTGCTTCTTGTATATACAGTTTTTCCAGTCTATTTGTCTTTTGTCTTCTATTTTTTATGTTTTAAATTGTGTGCAGTGAAATCTCTCTCTCGTGATTCCTTCAATCACTCCTAAGTTTGGATTGCCCCCAGAAGTTTGATAAATATTTGTTTTATCTTCTTCTGCTTTTAAAATATGGTCTGAGTTATATATATAAAGACTGAATCCGTTTCATATGTATTGGGATGCATGTGTGAGATAAAGGTCTAAGTAATTTTTATGCCAAATTGCTAACTATTTCAATACCATTAATTGAATTGTTCTCTTCTGCATTATTTGGTGATATCTTTGTGAAAAATCACATATTAAATTCTTATGTGTAATAGGGTCTACATCTTTTAAGTTTATTCGAGTCCAACGATCCATCTGATCTTGAAAGAGTACCACACTATTTCAAATATTGCTTTAGAATTTTCTACTATGTAGGACTCTTCACTCTACCCCATCAACATTACTATTGCTTTTTGGAAGTTATTTTATATTTTATATTCGCCTTTGTTGCTTCACATGAACCTGAAAATATTTTTGTCTTCTCCCCCTAAAAATAGTCCTATTGGATTTTTGTCATTGATCTATAAATTAATTTGTGAAGAATTGATATGCTATTTATTTTTTCAATACGGTATGCCTTTTCATTAATCAAGTATTTCAACTCTTGGTAAAATTTTGGAATTTCTTTATAGAGGTCATATACATTTCTCATAAAAATTACTACCAAGTACTTTATCTTTTTTTTTTTTTTTTGCTACTGCAACTGGAATTTATTTCTCATTATATTTCCTAGTAGTTTCTCAGTGGTATGTAGAAATGCTATTGATCTCACAAAACACATTTAGTTCTTATCCTGCTTTTTTAATCCATGGGTTCTATCTTTTGTAGAGGATTCATGGGAAGAACATTTCTGTATCATTTGCAAAATCTAGAGTCACCATGTGACTCTGTGCCCGTCATATGAAAGGTGAACATAGGTTTCTTTTGGGGCAAAGAGATGTATTTATGTCCTTTGCAACCCTGGTCCTTAAAATACTGCTTTCCTTCTCACCCCATGGCCACCCCTGGAATTCCAGCTGTGGCCAACCGCTGTTACACAGGGATGTTCTTTTTGCCTCCCGGGTTTCTGTTTTGGCCCAGACGTAATGCTCTTGTGGCTTGTAGAGTGTGGCCTCTCACCCATGTCCTCACAATGCAGCTCTTCTTGTTTTGATATCTCCAGATGCTGCCACTAAGTGGCTCTTTGTCTCCATTTATCCTGCTCATCTGGGAGTCCTTCCAGGCAGACTGTACTCTGGTGAGGATATAGGAGCAATGGCCCATCTTGTTTCCTTTTGTTGCCCAAGAAACCCAAAGCTAAACTTGTGACTGTTTAACTTACCTCATGCTCATCTCTCCTCTTGATGGTTTTTTCAGTCTTATAATTTTTTTATTGTCTTGTTTTATATAGGATTTGGCATCATAAACCACATCAAATCTTTTTTTAAAAATAGGCAAGATATAAATCATTAACAAATAGAACTATTAAATAAATTGTACCATATACACTATTTGTACTAGCAACATTAAAAAAAAAGATGAAATAGTGGGGATAGGGCACATAAAAGTGTTACCACGTGACTAATTTTCCATTCAGAAAACAAGCTAGAATACCTTCTCTGTGTGTGTGTGTGTGTGAGAATATGTGTACCCATACACATGCATGTGTACAGATTGGTATTCAAACATACATGTGTGCACAGGTGATGGAAATATTTTAAATGAAAATGAAAAGTATTTTAAAACAACATGGTCATTGACACCTGGAACTGCATCGTTCTGTTGAATTCCCATAAAAATGGTTTTTAAAAGATTCCAGCAACCCTATTTTAACAACATAATTTTTGTTCTAGAATGAAAACCGCTAATTAATGCCTCAAACTCTTCCAAATACTTCCGCGTTGAACTGATGGATATTAGGTTCCTGAACCCAGGGACTCTGTTACAGCTAAGCCTGCCCCCCACTGTCACAGGACGCAGCCTCTGGATGCCAGCGCTCCCCAAGTGGACCAAACCCAGATTACCTTCACCTCAACCTGCAATTCTGCTTGGGAAGTAAGAAGAGGAAGGGTGGGTCTCCTTGTTCCCAGAATACGCCTGTCTGGCCACCCTCCCGGATCGGGTCAAGGAAATGAATTCTGGAGCTTCCTGGAGCCACTACCAATAGGACCCAGAACACCAGCCTTACTTAAGCTGAAGCAGACAACTACCGCCAGGTGGCGCCAACAGCAGCGTCCCAGGCTTAAACAGGTTTGGCTCTTGCAGCTCTGTTAAAACTCACCTCATTAATTAACCTGGCAATAATGACCCTTTATTTATTCGACGGAGGGTTTTTTGGACTTCTCATTCTGTATCATGGGTGGGAGAGTTGAATTTTAGGTTATTATGAGACTGTACCTTAATTTTTTCCCCTTCCCATCAATATTTTATTTGGAAACATTTGAAACCTAGAGAAAAATTACAAGAACAGCACAATATGTAGTGAACACCCATATATCTTCCACCTAGATTCACTAATTCTTAACATTTGGCCTCATTTTCTCTCCAGATCTATGTGTACATTTTTTTTTCCTGAACCATTTGAAAATTAGTTTCATCATCTTGACTTTTCATCAACTAAATACTTTAGCAAATTGTCTCCTAAGAACAAGGACATTCTTCTACACAACAGGCACACTTAGAAAATGTAACATTGGTACAATATTATTATCTAATATATAGATCTTAGTATTGAATTTCCTAAATGGTCCTGATAATGCCACTTAGATTTTTTTTTTTAAATCCAGGATCTAATCAAAGATCATACCCTATATTTAGTTGTCATGACTCTTGGGTCTCCTTAATCTGATCTGGCATGACTCCTCAGCCTTCTTTTTTTGGGGGGAGCGGGGTCTTTTATGAAATTGACATTTTTAGAGAGTCCAAGCCATTTTTTTTTTCAGTTGTCTGATTCTTTTTTTTTTTAATCATGGTTAATTTTGGATTAAACATTTTTGGCAAAAACACTGCAAGATGATGATGCATTGTCTTAAAAACAGTTTTTAAAAGATTCCAGCAACTCTATTTTAACAACAAACTTTTTGTTCTAGGAAGGAAACCACTAATTATTGGCTCTTACATCAATATTTAAACACACACACAAACTTTATTGGTACTTCCAAGTTTGTCATTGCATCTCACTTCCATACTAGATCACAGATTATGGAGAGCATGTCAAACAAAAGGAAATTAACACCGTGAAAATTGGTAGACCCAAGTTCATAAGGGATTGCATCTAAATTAAGTCCCAACTAGTTCTACTAAATTCTGTTTCTGATGGATACCTGCCTTGTTTGACCAGCAACCTTCCTTTCAAAGAGCCACCACTTCCCTCTCTGCATGGCCGTGGTTGGCTGTCAGTCATGGGACTCAACCTCCCTACTGTAGTGGCTGGTCCAAGGGTAAGCGGGAGATGACCTGAATAGAGCCAGTGTCTTCCCTGAGAAATTATGGATTCTGGAAAAGAAAGTCTCTTTCTTCTCCTGGGATCATGAAATAAAATATAACGCTGGCTAGATCCATTTGTGGTCGTCTTTCTAATCTTAAGGGGCAGATTCTATAGAAGAAGAGAATAAAATTCACACACACGAGATGAAGCAGTGGCAAGCTGCTGGGATAATCAGATCAATGGAGAGATGAAATTAGTCCATGTGACATTTTTTTAGTCCATGGATCTAGCCATGTCTGAAATGAGTGAGATCATCTAAAAGTTCCTCCCTCTTACCCCCAAGCTAGATTGAGTTGTGTTTCTGTCTCTCACAACTGAGTTTTCACTAGTGGACTCATGATTTAAGGACTTGGTCAGAACCTCAAGGATATTTTTCTTTGTGATTGTGGAAGCCATGTCAAGTCACTGAGGAGCCCCAGGCTCCTGGGCTACACATAGGGATGGTAAGGAGGGAGCTAAGTAAGTCCTTCGCAGTGCCTGCCTCATACTGGGAAATCAATGAACACTAGACATGAGTACAAAAGTCTAGGGCATCTGCCAGCCTTCTGCCATTTGCTCTGTGCCCTTGAATTTTCTCTCCCTCTGCCCAGACTAAGTCAAACTTTGCTGAGAACAATGCTTGGTCGGGTAGTAGTAATTGCTCACTGTCATCATCTTGGTCATATTCTCTCCATTTGTCCTATAAATGCAGCAACCCGAGCAGAGCACTGAATATGTCTTGAGGGTATTCAGCGTTTGTTAGGTTATTATTGTTCCAGGTGAGAGAGAAGCCATGGGTGAGGCCAAGCGAAACTTAATTGCACTGACATTTTTGGCAGCAGGCACTTCCAGCGTAAGCTAAACCTGAGGCTGGGGTGGAGGGGTGGTGGGGTGGAAGGGGCAGGGCCAGGGAGAAAAAAATGTTGGGGTTGGTATTTTTCTTTCTCCACCATTTGTATTTGTTTTGATCTTATTTGTCCTCTTTCTGCAACAGTTTCCAGAAGGAAGTTTCTTCTGTCAGAGCCCACAATAGCCTTGTGTTTTTTGGCTGTCAAAAGGACCAGTGTCAACTAGTCTTTCAGAAAAGTAAAGTTCCCAGAGAAGAAATCAAGAAGTTTCTGTAAGTACCTTCATGACTCAGGCATATCATAGGGATTCTAGAATTGCAAAGACCCTCACAATTGCTGCATTTTCCTTGGCTCTTGCTCTAAGGACCCTAGCAACCACTAAGAAGGGGCCACCCCAGATAGGAACAAACAGATGTCCTGGCTTACCTCAGACCTGGAAGATCAGTGGAGGAGATACAGAATTGCTGGTCAGGGCAGGCTGTCCCATGGCATTAATTTCTACCCATTCTATGGTGTGTCTGGAGTGGGGAGCAAGGGTGCAGCAGGGACCACTCATGCCTGAACAATCTAGCTCATGTGGACAGAATCTGCTGAGTGTGCTTTGTAGAAATCAAGCAATCCAGTTTGCCAACAACTTCCTGTATGTTTTGGGGTTGAATGATGGTAAACTCAGGGTTGGAAGCAGATGATTTGACCATACCTCAGTTTCAAAGGTCCTGACTGAAGAGTAATCTTTTGTTTTTTCCCTACTTTGATCTACTTGCACAGGAAAAAGACCAGTCACCCGAGCCTGGCAGAACCTCTTTGCTTGAGGGGCTGTTAGATCCCCCTGAGAAGGACTTGGTGCTAAGGACAGAGGTCCAGCACACAAATCCTGCCCAAGAAAAATGTCTCAGTGGTCTGAGGTGGGAGTGGTCTGAGTATAGTGCCATTCACCTTCCAGGCGCTCCCAAGAGAGTCCTAGAGGAGAAGCTACAGGTAAAAACCCAAGAGCTGCTCTCACACATTTCTACGAGCGTCTACAACACTAGTCAGCAAGGCTTTGGGCCATGCTTGGGGAAGGACCCAAATGCACAGAAAGAGCATTTCTTCTTTCTAGCAGAGTAGCTGTGGGCATCACGGTGAGACTTCAAGGTCAATGCAGGGAGCATGAAGGATGGTGGCAGCCTTGGTGGCCACCTGGAGGGACCTGAGTGCAGCTTTCGTGCGTCCCAATGCCTCCATGAGCCAAGGCAGTCTGTGGTGTGATGGAGACAGCGCTCCAGGTGGGCACCAGAGGGAGTACTGCACTGGCCTTGGACAAAGACCTCTGTGAGGGGGGCTGAGATGGTGGGGGACAGGGGGAAGCACAGAATCCTGTACTGATGAGCTCAGGAGTGTCCTTGCCCCAGACTTCCCAGCAATAATGGGGACAGAGGAGTGGGACAGATGTAGAGAGATATGATTTGTTATGGTAAATGTAACCCCATTGTTACTCTTTTTCTTCCAGGAAGTGGCCTAGGATGGAGGGGAGAGGGGGACGCGGGTTCTATCTATTCACGTTGACTTATTCCACTGCTAAACAGCGGGTGCCACAGAAGAGAAGTGATGCAGAGTTGTTGTACCTAATTGGCTGGGGAGCAGAATTTGGAGGAAGCCTGATTTGGTGCCCCGGTGCCCCGCACGGCATCAAAGAATCACAAAGGGTCTTGTGAAGATCAGCTTGTGGCTTTCCCTTAATTCCCCGAGGACCCAGAGTCTAGAAGTAGAAGTAGAATTAGAAATGTCCAGAGATTTGTAAGCAAAGCTTCTCGGGAGAAGGTTTGCACTGACATACTAAGAGGAACGATCGCATTTAAATCAACGATGAGTGGGGCATCATTTACCCCCTAGTCTCAATAGTGGAACAATTCCATAGCTGACAGTAATGTGAATCAAAGGGAAGGGAACAATACTCACATGGCTCTAATACAGGCTTTTTGGAAATACCATTTGCAAAAACAGTGACTATCTCGGATTGCCTGTATATCATCTATTATTCTCTAGTAAGACTACTTTGTACACAGAAGCGTGAATCTAGAACATGATTGCTACAATCATGTATCAAGCCATCAAACCTAGTTTTCTGAATTTTTTTTCCCCGATTTAGTTTTTGGGAAATTCAGTGTGGCAGAATACAAAGGACATTTACATTGTAATCATAACCTGGTTTGCTCTAATTTTACCAGCTTGTGTGCCCTTGAGGAGATCACGTGACACTGCTCAGATTCAGTTCTGTAGGACTGAGAAAATGCTGGTAATAACATTTGCTGAGTTCCTGTTAGTGTGTCAGAGACAAACAATTCTAAGTTTCAGCAGGAGTTATTAATACAGTATAACATTTATTGCAATCTGATTTTAACAAAGGGTGTGTAAGCAAAAATAGCTCTAATGAGCACACATTGCAGACTGAGCTGGCTACTGAAATGAGGATGACAGGTGCTGGCATCCGGAGCCCCGGGTTAGGTCTGCCTGCTTGCACTTGCTTTTCTATCGACAGCAACTTTGGGCGATGCTGAAGACAAAGCCCAGGAGCTCCAATCTGAATCCCAGCAGTTACGGTTGTAAGTTGTTTGAACCTTGGTTTATCTACTGAGGTGAGATGGTTCAATATCTTAGAGAAAGTCCACTCCAGTACTTGGATTAGACATTAAGCTACAGAGGATTGTGATTATGTCACATCAAGCATCCAGAAAACACCAAACCTGAAGGGGAAATGATGTTGAGCTCTAATTGCACTGTTTCATTCCAGTTTCTACCCTTGATCACCCTTGAGGTCATTCTCCATGGCTGCACCTTGTGGCTGCGGCTCCACAAAATCGGGACCCACCCCTGAGTAGAGTAAGCAGAGCCTCGTGAGGAGGAGGTAAAACTCACAAGTGAGGCTTAAAGGTTGAGAAGGGGGTTGGCTCCGCAGCACAGGGAGAGCAGAGCAACATTCCAGGCAAGGGGAAGAGTCAGTGTGAGCAAATGGATGGACAGATGGATGGATGGATGGATGGATGCATGGAGGGAGGGATACATACCCTTTGCTTAGAAATAAAGATATCTCCTAAATATGGCTAGAGATTATGCTACATAATAGCTAATACTGTTCTCCCACTGGAATTATCATACCAGCTAAAGGCACATCCATCGTATGACTGGCAAGGCCCCAACTGACCATTCTGAATCCTGGCTGTGCTGGTTACTCGTTACCTGTGTTGTCTAGAACTAGTTATTTCCTGCAACGTCGTAGGCCTCAAGTGTCTCAATTAAAAAAATGAGGACCTTAATATCCACCTCCAAGATTGTTCTAAGAGTTAAATGAAATTTTATAAGGCTGTTAGCACAGTCCTTGGCATGTAGTAAGTACTGGATAAATTTAGTTTAACCATCATCGTCATCATCAACAACAGGTAATTTCCATCCAAGAAAGAGCAGTGACTGATTGCAACAGCCACCTGAGCAACATTTAGCAAACACCAGAGTGAGCTAAGTCATCTCAAAGCCAGAGAATTTCCAAAAGAAATACCCAGGGATGTTATCTGAAGATCTTCACTGGCCCAAACATATGTCTCAGCCTGAGAGATCAGAGCCTGGTTTGGGATGCCGGTTACTGAACAAGGCACAGCAAGTTGGACGCCATGCATGGTATAATAAATGCTGGGCCCCATCCGGGGGATACAGACAAACAGCATGGCTCAATTGGAAAGACGTTCTAGGGATTGTTGTCCTTTGTAAGAGCTGTCACTCTGGACTGTAACTTTTGCTCTCCCCAAAGAGTAGCAGCATGTTCAAAAGAGATGAGTTGGAATACTGACTCCTGAGCTTACTGGCTCTGTAACCCTACTTACTCTTTCTTGTGTTTCTTCATCTTTAAAATGGTGGTGCTCTACTTAACTCCCAAGGTTGCTCCGCTCATTGGACAAATGACCAAAAGCAATGGATACAGAGTTGCTAAGATTAGCGCTGGTGGCGTCGTTACCCAAAGGCATCCAATTCTTAGATAACTTGCTTTTCTCAGAGAGCAGAAATGCCACCTGCCCATAATAAATATTTCAGGGAAGCTGAATTATTTATTTTTTATATACTTGGGTTTACAAGGAAGGAAATTGGTTTCTTTAAAACAATAACATTGATTGGCTTAAATGGCAGAAACAGCACTCTCCCATCCTCATTTACAGACCCTGGACTGAGTTCAGGCACGCAGAGGCACATTATAGACGTACCTTCTGACCTGTAGACAAATAGGAGGGTCAAAAGATCAATTAAGTAATCTTAACTCGTGAGTGGCAGGGAAATATTTCAGCTAAAACATTGATTTTGGTTCTGAAATGTAAGACAGCGGAGCTAAGTAAGTTCATGTATTCATAGGCATCACCTTCTGGCTGCTATCCCAGCCTGGGGGATGTATGACTGACGGAAGGCAAACAGAACCCAAGGCTGGGAAAAGAGAGTAAGTAGGTATTTACTCAGCACCTCTTCCGGTCAGGCACCCCACCTGGCTGTTTCATGCAGGTAGCTCACCCAATGAATTTTAATCTCTGGGAGGTTAGTTTCCTTATTTCTTGTCTTCAGGTAATACAACTGGCCAGTGGCCAAGGTCGTGAAAACCAGGATCTGACTCAAAGACCGGTGTTCTTTGTCACCCGCAGCCTGACCATTCATTTAGTCAGTCAACAGACATCCATTGAGCTGCTCCTATGTACTGGGCAATCGGGAAGTCAAAACACACCAGGTAAGTTCTCTGCCCCCAAAGAGCTTACAGTCTAAGAGAGACAGACAAGTAACCCTACGATTACCATGCAGGGTGGAAAGGATGGGGTCAGAGGGAGATTTACTATGAATCTTAATCTTTAGAACTTTTCATTTTTGTGTGTCCCTCCTAAATAAATAACCCACCTTTATGCCTACATCTGTATTTGTAGTTTTGTATTATTTTTCCTAAAGAGGGCCCCTCCAACTGTATAAGCTTCAGAACCCACTAAACGTGGATTCAGCCCGTGGCAGGATTTAGAGTGAGCACCATGGACGTGGAGGTAAAACATATGTATCAGCCAGGAAGGCTCCCAGGAGCCGGGACATGAAATGAGACTTGAGTGAGAAAGGGATTTTAGCTACACCAAGAGGTGGAGGTCAGGTGTGGGGTGGGCAAAGAGAACAGATGAGAATATGTTAACTTATTCAGGAAGCCGTGAGCTGGATGGTTGTTGAGAAAGGTGTGTTGGCTGTGGGGGTGGCCAACAGGGGACGGGGTGCTGGTGAGGGAGGGGCAGGAGAGATAGCGGGCCAGTGTAGGAAAGGACTTTTATGCTAAATTCTATAGAACTTTAACTTTTATCTTTCAAGCTGGAAGGACCATTGAAGGGTTTTTAGGACTCCTTTGTTAGGATTATATTTTACAAGATGCCCCTGGCAGTACGTAGGATGGCCTGGAATTATGGTGACCAACTGTTACTCAGGACTCCGCTGGTTTTAGAACTGACTGTTCTGCATCCTGGAAAACCTCTCAGTCCCAGGGAAGCCAGGACAGTTGGTCACCCTGCCTGGAGGAAGGTGGGCCCAAAGCAAGAGCAGGTGCTCTCGGTGATCTCCCCTGAACTCTAGGGTCTTCCTGCATGCAGCCACCCCCTCGGCAGCTCCGCTTGGATGTCTAGTTGGTAACTCAAAATCAGTGTGTTTAAAACCTCTTGGCCTTTGAACTTGCTGTTCCCTTTGCCGGAAATGCTGTTCCCCAGATACCTCAGGATTCACCCCTTCACTTCCTTCAGGTCCTTGCTCAGTCTTACTCTCCCAGTGAGGCCTTCCTTGAACCCCTACCCTTACTGTTCCCATCCCTATCCTTGCTTTGAATGTCACTCTGACAGAGCATAGAAACTCTACGCCCTCTTGCCCCACATCTGGCTGTTCCTGAATTACATCCTCTGATAAACCAGTGACCTAGCAAGATGTTTCTCTGAGTTCTGTGAGCAAATTAACTGAACCTGAGGAGGGGGTTGTGGAAACCTCTGATTCATAGCCAGTTGAACAGAAGCACAGGTGACAGCCTGGACTCTGCTGTCAGCATGTGAAGTGGAGGAGGGGGCAGTCTTGTGGGACTAGGCCCTTAACCTGTGGATTCTGATGCTATCTCCTGGTCGATAGCACCAGAATTGAACTGAGTCATAGGCCACCCAGTTGGGTGGGATAAATAAATGTCGAATGAAGCATCTGCACAAGACATGATGAGAGTCTGAACTAGGGAAGGAGCAGACATAATATCTACTAAGGAGCTATGAGCTTACGACTGGCTGGGAAGAAAAAAATTGGAGTCCAGACCCATTACAAATAAATTAATAAAAAGAGATTAATTTAAAATGAATAAAAGAGTTTTCATTTCACTTCATTTTTAAAAAACAGAGCTAACACCTTTATGAACCAATTTCCTTTCCCTCTTAGAAAAAGCAGAAACTTGGGTGCGCTTGTCATACTGAGAGAACTAATTACCCTCCTCACTGGTAAAGACAGTAAGTAAGCGAGAAGCATAATTTCAGAAAAACAGGTCCTTTCTCTTCTCCCCTTTCTTGCCACTGTATTTATCAACCTTCAGGCAATGAAGAGTTTTGCTGTTTAAACCTTCTTGTTGACTCTCAAAAAGCAAATCTCTCTCTTTTTTAAAGGTTTTATTTATTTGAGAGACAGAGAGAGAGAGCAGGAGGAGGAACAGAGGGAGAGGGACAAGCAGACTCTGCACTGAGTGCAGAGCCCAATGCGGGGCTTGATCCCATGACCCTGAGATCATGACCTGAGCCGAAATCCAGTGTCAGCCACCCAGGCCCCCCAGGAAGCAAATCTCTTGAAAGGCCTTTGTGGGAAGCCCTGTTTGCTGCTGGAACGTGTTGAAGAATATTGCTTCTTTCACAAGGTCTGTTTTGTATTTTCAATTCATAAAAGTTATTTTTTTCCCTTTTTTTCCCTATTTGCCACCTCCTACTTCTCCCTAGTCATTCCTCTTGGGCTTCCTATGTGCTTCCCTCTTTGTCTCTCTCACGGAGCTCACATTTACTGAACTTGCTGTGCGCTCCATGTGCGATGTAGGGCATAGGCGCCATCTCATTTAATTTCACAGCTGCTCTGTGAGGTGCTGTTAGGATTCCCATTTTACACATGGAGGAAAGCTGATGCCTGCAGAGCTAAGCGGTGTAGCAGGTGCGGTCGGGAACCCCTCCCATGTTCCTTAGGTCTTCACCGTTTTGGCAGGCCCTGGCTGACTTCCGACTGCAAGGATCTGCATCTGTTCCCCTGGCCATCAGAGCAGGCCAGAAGTGCTGGGGGAATTATGCTCATTTCCCCATCCTGACACCCTTCTCCCTGCCGCCACTAGTCTTTAACCAATGATTGATGGCAGTGGCTGTATAAATATCCCAGGTCCCTTGCTCTTTAAGTGGGTTAGAACTGAACAGCTTTTTCATGCTACCTCCCAGAGGCTCGCAGTGTTCCAGTGGCCTAGAGGTAACTGTTTTGGTAATGTACTTTTTTTTTTTTTTTAAGATTTTATTTATTTGACTGAGAGAGACAGCCAGCGAGAGAGGGAACACAAGCAGGGGAGTGGGAGAGGAAGAAGCAGGCTCCCAGTGGAGGAGCCTGATGTGGGGCTCGATCCCAGAATGCCAGGATCACGCCCTGAGCCGAAGGCAGACGCTTAACGACTGAGCCACCCAGGCGCCCCTGGTAATGTACTTTTTTTAAAAAAGTTTTTATTTAAGTTCCAGTTAGTTAATATGCAGTGTAATGTTAGTTTCAGGTGTACGATACAGTGGTTCGACAGTTCCATACGTCATCCGGTACGCATCACAAGTGCACTCCTTAATTCCCTTCATCTATTTAACACCCCCCCACCTCCCCTCTTGGCTACCATCAATTTGTTCTCCATAATTAAGAGTCTGTTTTTTGGTTTGCCTCTCTCTCTTTTTCCTTTGCTTGTTTGCTTTGTTTCTTAAATTCCACATGTGAGTGAAATCATATAGTATTTGTCTTTCTCTGACTGACTTATTTTATTAGCATAACACTCTCCAGCTCTATGCCATTGCAAAAGGCAAAATGGCAAGATTTCGTTCTTTTTTTATGGTGGAATGATATTCCGTTATATATATGTATACATATACATATATATATATATGTATTCCATATATATATGGTACGTATTATATGGGATATACACATTATTCCATGTAATCCGTATATATCGCACATCTTTATCCACTCATCAGTCGATGGACACTTGGGCTGTTTCCATAATCTGGCTATTGTAAATAATGCTGCAATAAACATCGGGGTGCATGTATCCCTTTGAATTAGAATTTTTGTATTCTTTGGGTAAATACTTAGTAGTGCAATTACTAGATTGGAGGATATTCTATTTTTAACTTTCTGAGGGACCGCTATATGGTTTCCACAGTGGCTGCACCAGTTTGCATTCCCACCAACAGGGTAAGAGGGTTCCCCTTTCTCCACATCCTTGCCAACACTTGCTATTTCTTCATTGTTGATTTTAGCCATTCTGACAGGTGTGAGAGGATGTCTCATGTAGTTTTGATTAACATTTCCCTCATGGTAAGTGAAGTTGAGCATATTTTCATGTGTCTGTTGGCCATCTGTATGTCTTCTTTGGAAAAATGTCTATTTGTGTCTTCTGCCCATTTTTAAATCAGATTTTTCATTTTTTTAAAAGTTGTTGAGTTGTATAAGTTCTTTATATACTATGGATACTAGCCCTTTAGCAGTTATGTCATTTGCAAATATCTTCTCCCATTCCATAAGGTTGCCTTTTAGTTTTGTTGACTGTTTCCTTTGTTGTGCAGAAATGTGTTTTTTTCCTGTTTTGTTTGGTTTTGATGTAGTCCCAATAGTTTATTTTTGCTTTTGTTTCCCTTGCCTCAGGAGACCTATCTAGAAAAAAGTTGCTATGGCTGATGTCAGAGAAATTATTGCCTGTGCTTTCTTCAAGGACTTCTATGGTTTCAGGTCTCACACTGAGGTCTTTAATCCATTTCGAGTTTATTTTTGCATATGGTGAAGAGAATGGTACAGTTTCATTCATTTGTTGCTGTACAGTTTTCCCAACACCATTTGTTGAAGAGACAGTCTTTTTTCATTGGATATTCTTCTTGCTTTGTGAAAGATTAATTGGCCGTATAATTGTGGGTTCATTTCTGGGTTTTCTACTCTGTTCTATTGATGTATGCATCTATTTTTGTGCCAGCACCATACTATTTTGATCACTACAGCTTTGTAATATAACTTCAAGTCCGGAGTTATGATGCCTCCCGCCATGCTTTTCTTTTTCAAGATTGCTTTAGATATTTGGGCTTTTTTTTTTTTTTTTGCAGTTCCATACAAATTTTAGGATTGTTTTTTCTAGTTCTGTGAAGATCACTGTTGGTATTTTGATAAGGATTGCATTAATGCATAGATTTCTTTGGGTAGTGTAGACATTTTAACAAAATTCGTTCTTCTAATCCATGGGCATGGAATGTCTTTTTTTTTTTTTAAAGATTTTATTTATTTATTCGACAGAGATAGAGACAGCCAGTGAGAGAGGGAACACAAGCAGGGGGAGTGGGAGAGGAAGAAGCAGGCTCATAGCAGAGGAGCCTGATGTGGGGCTCGATCCCATAACGCCAGGATCACACCCTGAGCCGAAGGCAGACGCTTAACCACTGTGCCACCCAGGCGCCCCGGAATGTCTTTTTCATTTCTTTATGCCATCTTCGATTTCTTTCATCAGTATTCTATAGTTTTCAGGGTACAGGTCTTTCACCTCTTTGGTTAGGTTTATTCCTAGGTATCTTATTATTTTGGTGCAATTGTAAGTGGGATTGATTCCTTAATTTCTCTTTCTGCTACTTCATTATTGGTGTATAGAAATGCAGCTGATTTCTGTACATTGATTCTGTATCCTGCAACTTTATTGAATTTGTTTATCAGTTCTAACAGTTTTTTGTGGAGTCTTTTGGGTTTTCTATATACGTATCATGTCATCTGCAAATAGTGAAAGTTTTACTTCTTTCTTGCTGATTTGGATGACTTTTATTTCTCTTTGTTGTCTGATTGCTGTGACTAGGACTCCCAGGACTATGTTGAATAAAAGTGGGGAGAGTGGACATCCCTATCTTTGTTCCTGACCATAGAGGAAAAGCTCTGTTTTTCCCCATTGAGGATGATATTAGCTGTGAGTTTTTCATGTATGGCCTTTATTATGTTGAGGTATGTTCCCTCTAACCCCACTTTGTTGAGGGTTTTTATTATGAATGGATGTTGCACTTTGTCAAATGCTTTTTCTGTGTATGTTGAAATGATCATATGGTTCTTATCGTTTCCTTTATTGATGTTCTGTCAAGTTGATTGATTTGCAAATGTTGAACCACCCTTGTAACCCAGGAATAAATCCCACTTGATTGTGCTGAATGATTTTTTAAAATTTATTGTTGGATTCAGTTTGGTAGTATTTTGTTGAGGATATTTGCATGTATATTCACCAGAGATAGTGGCCTATAGTTCTCTTTTTTGTGGTGTCTTTATCTGGTTTTGGTATCAAGGTAATGCTGGCCTCATAGAATGAACTTGGGAAGTTTCCCTTCCTTTTCTCTTTTCTGGAAGAGTTTAAGAAGAAAAGGTGTTAACTCTTCTTTAAATGTTTGGTAGAATTCAAGTCCTGGATTTCTGTTTGTTGGGAGTTTTTTGATTACTGATTCAATTTCTTTGCTGGTTATCAGTCTGTCCAAGTTTTCTATTTCTTCCTGTTTTAGTTTTTGTAGAGTATATGTTTCTAGGAATTTATCCATTTCTTCTAAGTTGTCCACTTTGTTGGCAAATAGTTTTCATAATATTCTCTTACAATTGTTTGCATTTTTGTGGTGTTGGTTGTTATTTCTCCTCTCTCATTTGTGATTTTATTTATTTGGGTCCTTTCTCTTTTGATAAGTCTGGCTAGGGATTTATTAATTCTATCAATTTTTTCAAAGAACCAGCTCCTGGTTTCATTGATCTGTTCTATTGTTTTTGTAGTTTCTATGTCATTTCTTTATGCTATAATCTTTATTATTTCCCTTCTTCTGCTAGCTTTAGGCTGGCTTCATTTGTTATTCTTTTTCTAGCTACTAGTTTTTTTGAGATTTCTCTTGCTTCTTGAGGTAGACCTGTATTGCTATAAACTTCCCTCTTAAAACCGCTTTTCTGAATCCCAAAGGTTTTGAAACATTGCGTTTTCATTTTCATTTGTTTTCATGTAGTTTTTGATTTCTTCTTTTATTTTCTGGTTGACCCACTCATTGTTTAGTAGTATCTTAACCTCCATGTATTTGTTGTCTTTCCAGATTTTTTCTTGTGGTTGACTTCTAGTTTCAAAGCAATGTGGTCAGAAAAGGTACATGGTATGACTTCGATCTTCTTGAATTTGTTGAGGTCTGTTTTGCAGTTTAATATGTGATCTTTTTTGGAGAATGTTCCAGGTGTACTTGAAAAGAACATGTATTCAGTTGTTTTAGGATGGAATATTCTGAATATATCTGTTAAATCCATCTGATCCAGTTATCATTCACATCCATTGTTTTCTTGTTGATTTTCTGTTTGGAAAAGCTATCCATTGATTTAGTTCATTTAAATTCAAAGTAATTATTGGTAGGTATGTATTTATTGCCATTTATTACTTGTTTTGTGGTTGTTTCTGGAGATTTTCTCTAATCCTTCCTTATCTTTCTCTTTTTCATGGTTTGCTGTTTTCTTTAGTGACATATTTGGATTTGTTTGTCTTTATTCTTTGCATATTTATTAGTAGTTTTTGATTTGTGGTTACCATCTGCAGATGCTCTCCTTGTCTGCTGTCGGCGGTGTTTGGTCCCCAGGCTGAATGAAGTGAGTTTTAACTAGGTGTGCTCTGATCTGCTTGTGAAATGAGATGTGTTACCACCTCCACTAGAACGAGGCCCTATAAAGCCCTCTGGTGAGATGTGGTATGGGCAGGAGTTTGTGCTGGTCTTCTGCGGTAGGGGCCCACTGTGTTGGGACTAAGGCAAACGTGGCCAAGAAGGGCAGTCCCATCAGAGTACAGTGGTGTGAGCTTGGTGTAAGCAAGTTAGTCAGTCAGTGCCCACACTGTGCTGGTTCCTGCAGGTGGCTCTGTGTTTCTGCTGAGGGGTGGAGGAGGAAAATAGCACTGGCCAGCTCCCTTGTTCCTCGAGAGGTCTCCCATGAATGTTTCTTCTAAGGGACATGGTCTGAGAAGAGAAAATAATCTCCCCACTGTGCAGCCCAGGTGCTCTTCAGATTGTTGCTTCTGCACTGTATATCCCCGAGTTGTTTGCCTACCTTCTCTTCTAGAGCACCCCCAATGCCTCCAGATGCTCTCAGAGCCAAGCCTGCTGACATTTAAAATATAAGCTTTAAGCCTGTCTCGTTGCAAGAACTCATGAAATTCAGACCCTCTCACTTCTAAGCCAATGGCTATGGGGAAACGTTCTCTTTGTGCATTCCCCTGTGTGCTTTTCTTTCTTTCTCTCTTGCCCTTCTCCAAGACCATGGCTCCCTCCACTCCACAGAAGCCAGTATCTGTTTCTCCCCTACACCACATCTCTGCACTTCCTACCTTCTTCAATGTGGCCTCTTCTCTGCCTTTAGTTGTGGAGTTTGTTCTGCCAGTATTCAGGTTGACTTCTGGGGTATTTTGGATGAGTTGATAGTTATCTGGTTGTATTCGTGGGATGAGGCAAGCATAGGGTCCTCCTATTCTGCTGCCATGTTTCTGAGGAAAACTGTTTTGGTAATGTACCTTCAATTGGCTGCCTCCACGTCCCTCTCTCACTTCCCCCACTGGTATTTCCTGGGATCACTTCCTAAAATTTCTTGCAGTGCAGAATCCTCATCTTAGGGTCTGTTTCTAGGGGAACCAAAGATAAGTCCTTGCTTAAGACTGAGTAGCTACCAAAGGGCAGAGCTGAGCTGCACACTCAAGCTGTGTGATGCCAGAGCCTATGTGCTTAATCACAATGTTCTAATCTTTGCCTTCTCTTTATTATTTTTTCTCTTTATTCTATCTCTTGTTGTGGTGATAACTTTTTTTCTAATGTGTCAAATCATAGCAAACAATGCTTTTGTTTTTTAAAAAACTCTCCTGATAAACAAACTGGAAAATGCTAGCATTTTCTTCAGATTGAAATTTTAGTTTATAATGACAAATTTATTTTAGCTATGAAAGGACCAGTTTCTGCAAGTCTACAACCTAGCATTAATGGGAACAGCATATGATATAAGTCATGACAGGAACAAACGAGAGCCAGGGTGGATTGATGATAAGT